>NW_013657643.1:263297-357088 GCF_000142905.1 Thecamonas trahens ATCC 50062
TAGAGCCAAGAAACCTGGCCTACTCAGCCTCAACAGACATTACGCAGGCCTTGACGATGGCCATCATCAGTTCTTTTTTCCTTGTCTCCGCGGTTCAGGGTCCGCATGCCTGTGAGGAGCTCAACAAAGACGCAGCCGATGGCACACCTTCTACGACCGGGCCAGAGCTGTCGCCGCCGATGGGAATCTCGCTTTGGCTGTACTGGAGTCTGATCACCTTGATTAGGTAGCCCGCTCGGTCGTCGCTCCCGCGGGTGAGTCCAAGATTGCCCTTTCTTCACCATTCTCTTGCTGGATCATATGGGGGGGGGGGGGGAAGGGGGAGGACGAGGGGGGCAGCCTCTCCACCGCCAACATCGTTTTCACGAGTGGCTGCTCTCGCGATAGGTCGAGGCCCCAGGCCCCAAGGATATGATCGAGCAAGAGAATGCTGTGCTAAGGGCGAGCTGGGACCAGGGCGGAACGGCGTGGGGCGAGGCCTCTGTTGCCTGCGCAGCCTTTCCTGCGCAGATCCAAGCGCATGCAACCGTTTTCGACGTCTTTGGGTCTCGCCTTTACCGCTCGCCACTGGCACAGTGCCAAAGCTCTCTGTCGCGTGGCTCCTTTAACCATCACTGCATCGATGGCTGTAAGGGCTATCGATACGTGGTGAGCGAGGGTGGCCAGGCGAGAAACGAGACTCGTTTCGTCGCACGCGAAGGATCGGATCCGCGGCGGGCACAAAACCGAACAAAGTGCAGGCCGGCTCAAGATCGAGAAGGAGAAAGACATCATTAGCATCGCGTGGTTAAGCACCCCCCCGGCACATGTTGTGGGTGTGGGCCTAGGACCGCACGTAGAGCAATCTTTGTCAATTACGTGTCGTGGATCACTACATGTTCTCCATATGAGACACCGACGTGACAACATCTTCTCCCTCATCCCCTTCCTCCCATCCACCATCCCCCTTTTTTTCCCTCTCATTACTGCCCCCCTCCCCCATCTCCCGGCCCTTCCCAAGCCTCCCTACTCCCGTCATCCACTTCCCCTATCCCCATGTTGATTCTCCCGCTTTCCGCCACGCCCCTCTCTCTGTGCCTTTTTCCGTAGCCCAGGCCGTCTCGGCCCCTTTGGTAGCCGCACTCCAAGCATGCCAACAAACAGACAAACAAACAATCAATCAAACAATCAATCAAACAGACAAATAATCATAATTCCATCGGATCCCTCCCATTGTCACCACAAACAGATAATAGCACCCATACCTTGATGCAAGCCCACGCCAGCCATCCTTGCAGAAAATCACATCCATAGCCATAGCCATAGCCACATCCAACCACACGATCACGCCCATATCCACCACAACCACATCCACATCCACCACATCGATGATATCAAAATCCCCCTTCCCCTCCACCCCCCCCCCCCCCCCCCCAACCATTCTTGGTATGATGACTGATGCACCACCGCGTGGATAAAACGTGATTGACGAGTTGGACAGGCAGGCAACGGCCACACGCACGCAGTCGCACACGCCACCACTTGACTCTGCCCACACCAGGCCCGCCGCACACATCATGGCATATGCTATAGTGGCCATGCCCACGGTGGAACAGCTGGTGGCGCAGCTGGAGAGTGACGTCGACAATGGCCTGCATCCGTCGTCGGTGGCGGCGAGAGCAGCAACGCTAATGGACAACGGCGGCAGTGGCGGAGACCGGTTGAGGGATGCAGAGGCTCAGAACGGTGGCAACAGCAGTGGTAGGGGTAGGGGAGGGAATGATCCTGCTTTGATGTCCGCTTCTGCGATGGTCGATCTCATTCCCATTTCTATCATCCTGGCCCTCATCGCTGCCATTGTTTGGCGCTACTCGCCGCAGCCCGGTCACAGCTCGCCCGGTGCCATCGCTCTCATCGTCCTCCTCGCGCTTCAGCTCGCGTCAGCGATATTTGTCTCTGGTATACTGCTGTATTTGCGTGTGCGGGATCGGAATACAGATCGTGCGCTGGGTGAGATGTTGCCTCACCTGGTCGAGGTTGTTCGCGGCGGCGTTCTCGATCGCATCGAGCCAAGCGAACTCGTACCCGGCGACGTTGTCCTCCTCCGCGCCGGCGATGCTGTGGCAGTCACCCTGCGGGTGGTGGCTTCGGATGGGTTGCAGGCTGACGCGTCGGGTGTGACTGGCGAGCAGGCGCTGTTGACCCTAGATCTAGAGCCCCGCCCGACCAACATGCTCCGTCCGGGCACCCTCATCGTGGCAGGCACAGGCAAGGGCATTGTGCTTCGGTTTGGTGGCGCCTCTCCTGACGACGACAACATTGACCATATGGTCGATACAAGCCGCTCACAGGCTCCAGAGCCGACCGACGCCGACGTGCGCTACTCGCTCCAAGGGCGCATCACCACGACCTGGCGCGCCGTCGCTGGCCTCCTTGTCGCCATTGGTATCGTGGCTTGCATCCTGCGGTACCTTGACACACCTTCCGGCGAGCGCAAGGCCGCCGTCGTGCTTACTGGCACCATGCTGCTTGCGGCGATTGCAGGTCTCTCGTTCCGCGTCTCGTTTGCCGAGACGCTGGCGTCGCTCGCCAAGGGCATGGTCAATACCAACGTGCTCGTCAGCCAGCTGTCGGCTATCGGCCTGCTGGCGCGGATGACCCGGATAGTGGTTCCGCTGGAGCATCTGAACAACTCAGAGGTCGTGTTCTCGTCGTTTGCGGTCAATCCGCACTTTCGCACAGCGCTGCAGCGGAGCCCGGAAGCCGGCCGCGGCCGCCCACTGTCGCAGCGGGTCTCGGAGCTTGAGCTGGAGGCCGGCAAGATGCGCGAGGTCGAGCATGCTCGCCGCAGGCGGCCCAGCAGCTCAGACTCGAGCTACTCGGACTCCTCGTCATCGACTTCGGTGAGCAACGGACGGTCGGCGTCGGCGACAGCCGACAGAGCCTCCAGTGGAAGTGGTCTCCCGTGGTCGCTGGTCAGCCAAATCGACGCGTCGGTTGTCCATTACCCGCCCGAAGTTGATGCGCTGTTCCGGCTGCTGATTGCGCTGGCGCCGGCGCCAAACACCGAGCCCGGACCTGGTCTGGAGCGGTCTCTTGCCGCGGTTGCGCGTGGCGTCGACCATCACAGCTCGTTTTCAGTCCCGACAGCCCTGGCGTCGCTCAAGCCGGTTGCACTGCAGGCTAGAAGCCAGCCTGACGGCCTGGTGGTGCGCGCATTTAGGGATCTAACCTTTTCGTCATGGGAGAGCTCGGGGGGAGTCTTTGCCGCCTCGTCGTCACACGTCCACTGTGTGGCGTTTGGCGAGGTTGAAGCCGTCGTCGCGCTGGTGGCCAAGACAAACCCCATGTTCGACACGGCCGTTTACTCGCGGTCTGTGGCGGCGGCCGCTGCACACGGGCGCGAGGCCTTTGCCGTGGCCTACGCCGCCGTTGCGGTCTCCAACCCCGGTGCGCTGCCGACGTACGATGACGTCGCGGGAGCATCGGGCTCCAAGGTCAAGGTGGCCAAGGCTGGTGTGCCGCTGGAGGATTTGAGCGTAGCCGCTGCTCTTGCTGAAGGCGAATTTGCCATGGTAGGCTTGGTTGCGCTGGAAGGCTCTTCGATCCACCCACAGTCTGCAGCTAGCATCGCGGCGCTGGGTGCAGCTGGTGTCCAGGTCGCAGTGCTTGCACCGTCGACCACACCGCGAGAGCTGGAACGCGTGGCGCGCGAGCTCGGGCTCGAGCCCGACAACGTCATGCCTGCGGCGGCTGTGGCGGCTACCGAGTTCCCACCCATGTTTGCGCCGCTGGTGGCCGGCGGCGACCGGCGGACAAGCCGCCAGCTGGTGGCCGGGCTCCGGGCTGGCGGCATGTGTGTCGGCGCATTGGTCCGCTCCGCCGACGATGTGGCCGCACTCTCGCAGGCAAACGTCGTCATCGCGACTGGTATCTCGGGCTCCGAAGTGGCCAAGGCGGAAGCGCAGCTCATTGTGCTCGACGACTCGCTGTCGTCAGTGGCAGACGCTGTGACCCGGGCCAAGCTTCTGCATGTCTACGTCTCGCTTGTTGCAGCCGTGTGGATGACGTTGCTTCCGATCCTCGCCGTGCCGTTCATCGTCTACGGGGCGACCGGTTGGCAGACGCTCTTGCCGACGCCTGCGCTGCTCGCCGCGCTCCTCTCGTCGTCGATCATTGCTGCCTTTGGTGGCTGGCTCGGCATGACCTCTCTCTCGCGCGTGAGTGGGGTCTCCGATGCCGCGCTTCTTCCTCGTCTCAGCTACGCCATCATGCCAGCCAAGCATCTGGTCACGTGCCTAGCGGGGGGGCTCGTGCTGGGCGGGCTCAGCACGACCCAGTTTCTGTTTTCCGTCAGTAGAAGATCGCACCTTGATCATCTGCGGGTGAGCGCGTCGCACGATGCCATGTATGCGTCGGCAATCCAAGCAACGCAGGTGATTATGAGTGCTGCAGGGCTCGTCTCTGGCGTGGCGTATTGCATGCGCAGGTTCTTTGGCGCCGAGCTGACCTCGCGACTGCTCACGACGATGGCCATTGCGCCGGCCCTCCTCGTCATCGCCATCTTTGCCTTTGAATCCTCAATGGGTTTCGGCTACACTGCTCCGAACGAGTCGTTGCCGGTTCTTACCCTTGTCGTCCGCGCTGGTATGGCGTTTATTGCCGCTAGCGGCGTGGCTTTTACCTGCTCGCGGTCAATTCTCCTGTCGCTGCTGGAGCTTCGCGACGCGTAAAAGCCATCAGTCTCCTACAGCGTTTCCAGGTCGAGCACAGCCTGAGTAAGCTGAGCAATCTGCTTGGACTGGGACGGAGCAAGGGTCGAGTCCTTGGTCGCTTCCGGCGGAGTGAGGAAGGCTCCATTGTCCGAGAGCGTCCAGCCTGATGCAACAAGCTCTGTCATTGCTGCATCGTTGTCCAAGCCAAGCATGGCGGCAGCCCTTGCCACGGCCACCACCTCAAAGGCAGCAACCATAGCCGACTTTGCCGCCGACCGCAGGGCCTGGATGACAACTGCCGGCAAAGCTTCCACATCGCCGTCCCAAGTCAAGCCAGCCAGGGCAGCATGCGCATCAGCAAAGCTCTCCGAGTGCAAGGCAGCCGAGACGTCGGCCAGAGCCTTCAGCCTAGGATCGACAGGCACCTGATTCTCTCCTGCACCAGCGCCAGTCCTCGCATCATCATCACCATCGTTAGCCACACATCGCTTGACCACATAGCGAGCACCCGTGAGGTCACCCTTGACAACATGTGCCGCCATGAGCACGAGGGCCACATCACCCAGCGGAGAGAACGGGTTCTGTACAGAGAAAGGGAGGGGGGGTGGGGAGGGCATAGGTGAGTGATGATCGTGGTAGTGGCTGTCTCTGTCTCTGTGTCTTTGTCGCTGTGTCCCCATCTCCATGTCCGTACCGCCAGCTCGGCTGCTGTGCACTCTTCGATGACCTCCTCCACACGGCCGTCAGCAAGGGCAGCCACAAGGGCATGGATATGAAGTGTGAGAGGCATGACCACTACAAAACGTGGAAGGGTACGTGGTCGAAGGATAGGAAGAGGGTGGGGGTGGTAGAGTTAGGGGGGTGGAGGAGGGGGGGGAGGGGGGGGGGGAGTAAGGTGGTGCTTTGATCGGCCTTTGGAAGGTGTGTCAGGCGGTGGGCGGCGGTGGTCGCACTCGGCCAGATGGTGGCCGACTTGGCTCCCGCACACCCATCCATCCATCCATCGCTCCGGAGTACCCTCAGCTGGTGCCTCCTTCGCCCCGCTCGCCGAGCAGTCACTCGGCCAGATGGTGGCCGACTTGGCTCCCGCACACCCATCCATCCATCCATCGCTCCGGAGTACCCTCAGCTGGTGCCTCCTTCGCCCCGCTCGCCGAGCAGTCACTCGGCCAGATGGTGGCCGACTTGGCTCCCGCACACCCATCCATCCATCCATCGCTCCGGAGTACCCTCAGCTGGTGCCTCCTTCGCCCCGCTCGCCGAGCAGTCACTCGGCCAGATGGTGGGCGGTGACCTTTGGAGTCGGCAGGAGCGACCACAGGTAGGCACACCTCACTCTCGCCCTGACCTGTGTAGGCTTTGGAAGAGGGACAGGATGGACCAGTTCCACTTGTACAAGGAAATAGGAAGGGGGAGGTACTCTACGGTGTACAAGTCGCGAGTCAAGGGCTCCATTCAATACGTAGCGGTCAAGTCTGTGGACAAGGGACGGAGAGCAGCCATTCTCAACGAGGTCGGCACACTGGTGAGACTTCATCATCCTCACATCCTCAACTTCTACAACTGGTATGAGACCACCAATCATCTTTGGCTCATTGTTGAGGTCTGTACTGGTGGCGATTTGGCTTCCATGCTGGCTCATGATCATGCTCTTCCCATACATGTTGTCGCCGCTTACGGCGCTAACATTGCTGATGCTCTTCACTATGTTCATGCTGCTGGCTTTGCTCATGGTCATCTCAAACCATCAAACATCCTGCTCAAGGCAGATGGGACTCTCAAGCTCTGTGACTTTGGTCTTGCCACAAACGTGGCCGATCCGCCGCTACCGCGCCCCGATCCGTCTGGAGTCGATGATCAGAGCCGGGGCTCACAAGGCCACGACAAGCTTGTTCTCGCCTCCTCAGAGGGCTCGCCCAACTACATGGCGCCGGAGCTGTTTTCGGCCTTGGGTGTGCACTCGTTTGCCTCAGACTTGTGGTCGTTTGGTGTCGTGCTGTTCGAGCTCGCCACCGGTGCCCCGCCGTTTGCCGCAGACTCGCTCCACGCCACTCTCGAGGCCATCGTAGCCGGCCCGATTCCTGCTCTCCCACTTGGAACCGATGACGCTGCCGCCCAGCTCGCAGCCCTCCTCAATGGCCTCCTGGTTCGCCACCCGGGTGCTCGCGCCTCCTGGGCTGCCGTCCTTTCCTCGTCGCTGTGGGGCGACAACGCGCCCGAGCTCCTCCACCTCCCATGCCAGCCGGCCTTTGAGGCCTACCTCGCCTCGCTGCCTGCCGACGCTGCACCTGCCGTCGACATCTCTGCCCTCGAGGCCGCCATCATTGTGCCGGACGACGAGTACGCCACGCCGCGGAGCCCAGATGCTCCGCCGTCGGCCCCGCGTGTCTCCACCCCAGCTGCTGAGGCGCCGCACTCGCGCATCGCACTTCCGCGCGACGACCCCTCGCGCCGCACCCGTGATGCCGTGGTCGAGTTTCGGGCCTCGGGCCCGGCGCCCGGCGCGGCTGCCTCCATCGCCTCGGTCATCTCGCAGACCATCGACGACCACTCGCTGGCAGTTCCGGGCCCGGCATCGCCGGCTGCCTCACCGATCTCCTCGCCGCGCTCGCCATCGGGTCACTCGGGTGCGGACCACCCGGATCCAGACGCTGGTCCCTCATCAGAGCCGCCGTCAAGCCTCCCGCCGCACCTTGTCCGCCCACTTACCGCGCCGTCGTCGTCGACGCCGACCCGCGCGCCGACTCAGGCCTCACCGCGCGCTGAGCTTCCTGCCCCGCCTGACACCGCCGCCGGTGACACGCTTCCGCGCCAGCCGCTTGTCGAGCTCGCCCCGCCGCCGCCACGGACGCTGGTCAACCCCGCCCACGTCGTTGAGCACTTGTTTGCTGCCGTTGACAACTCGGTCAAGCCCATTGTGCGCAACAAGAAAATCGAGAAGCTGCCTGTCCTCGACTATGACGTCGCCTTGCTCCCGTTCGAGGAGCTCTTGCCGCGCGACGTGGTGGCCCTCAAGGAGACGCCCGGGGCGCTGGAGGACTTTCTTGGCCAGGTCTACGCCGGGCTCTCCTCGTCGGACGCGACTAGCCATCACGTTCTTGTCTACCTCCAAGCGCTCAGCCTCGACACCGACGTTGCCAACATTGTGGTCAACTCGTCGCTGCTCAGCCTTCTGGTCAAGGCCATGCGCCGCACCAAGGTCCCGCACGCCAAGTTCAACTACGCCCGCCTGATGGGTATCCTCGTCCGGCACGCCACCATCATTGCTGACGACGTGGCAAAGTCGGGCATCGATGTTGCCCTCTGTGAGACGCTTCGCAACGCTGATCCGACCCTCGCCAAAGAGGCCATGGCCTCGCTCGGTGAGCTCCTCTTTTACATCGCCTCGCGCGACGAAGGTCCTCCGCCGTGGTCGCTCCCGTCGTCGGCCCTCACCCTGGTAGTGGGCCACATCAAGGACCCAGTAGGCGCACCGATCGCTGCTGCATATGCCGTTCAGACACTGCACAACATCGGCGTCACGTCGGCGCCGTTCTTTGCCCCGCTGGCCACCCTCGATCTCGCCCTCGCCCTCGTCCGCATGCTGGCGTCGGCAAGCTCGACGCTGACGGTGGCCATCGCCAACACACTGGCGCGGCTCTGCCGCGTCTCGTTCACCCGTGCGGTCGAAGCGCAAGTGTCTGCGGTCGAAGCGAGTAGCTCGGCGGGCGCTCCCGGCACGGTCCCGGCCCACCTCGCACCACGGTTGCTGGAAAAGGCCGGCGTCAACTGGCTCATCGGCGGCCTCTCGTCCGGCGCGACCAAGGTCTGCGCTGCCATGCTCAACATTCTGGTCCTTGGCCTCCTCACCGCACCGCCTCGGGCGCAGCTGGCGGTCATCTCGACGCGCGGTCTGCTGCCGACGCTCCTCTCGGCGCTCGACCACAAGTCGACCGATGTGCGCGGCAAGGCACTGGCCGGCCTCGCCGTCGTGGCATCGGTCTCGCGCGAGGGCCTGCTCATGTGCCTTGAGTTGCGGCTGGCCGCCAAGCTTGCGGCGCTCCCGCCCGCGCCAGTCGAGCCACTGCTTTGCTTCTGGCAAGGCCAAGCGTTTGCCGTCACGGCCTCTGCCGTCGATGCCGTCATGCACGAGGTGGCCTCCCAGGGGCGAGCCATTGCCGCGCGCTCGGCGCCGTCGTCGATGCAGATCAAGGCCTTCAAGGCTGCACTCATCCCGTTCCCGGCCGTCACACTTGCCCTCGAGTCGGACGCGCTCGCCGCCCACCTCGCCCTCGTGCCACTCATTCGCGGTGCTGGTCTGCTCCTCTCGCTCGTTCCGCGGGCCTCGTTTGTCTCGGCGAGCGAGTTCCGTACGCCTCTCCTCGACAGCCTCGCTGCCCTCGCACGCCATCGCGATCTTGTAGCTGGCCACGTCCGCGACATCCGCGATGCGATCCTCCAGCCGCTCACCGGCCTGCTGGCCGGCGGGGACGCCGAGACCCGGTTCCTCTCGCTGCGCCTAGCGTCGGACCTGGTGCTGGCGCTGGCGGCGTCTCCCGAGGAGGAGCCCGAGACTGCCGCGTTGGCGGCCTTGCTGAGCAAGTGCATCCTGCCACGTGCCCCGGCGCTGCTCAGCGACGAGCTGCCGATCCCTGTCTACACTCTGCGGCTGCTCGACACGGTGGTCGAGACCTGGCCGTCGCTTGTCGGTGAGCTCGTCAACCTCGGCCTCCTCCCAAAGCTCCTCTCGTTCTTTTCTGTCGAGAACAAGCTCAACAACGTGCATAACGTCAAGCTCATCGCGGCTCTGGTCGCTTCACCGGCTGTCTCGCTGGCGTCCGTCCACGACGCTGCCCTCGTTCCGTCGCTCAACGCCATCCTCAGCTACGCTCTGGCCAACGATGTAGCAGCCTTTTTCGGCCCGCTCCTCGAGGTCATGCGCGCTCTCCTCACCCGCACCATCAACGTGCTCCTCACTCACATGACCGTGGCCTCGGCCGCCGAAGCCAACCTCTCTGAACTGCCTGGCGAGCTGCCAGACGACGTCTTTGACCTCGTGGCCAGCAACATGGAGCTTGTGACCTCGGTTGGCTCGCTTGGTCGGCTGCTCTCGTCTTCTGAACACGCACCGACTGCCGCAGCCGTGCTGCAGCTTCTGTGCAAGACGTACGGGCCGTCGCTTTACCCGCAGCTCCTCAAGCCGCCGCTTCTCGGCCAGCTCGTCGCCGCACTCACCGCCGCCTCGTCCAAGCACCTCGTCCTGAACATCCTCAAGATCCTCGGCTGGGTTCTCGAGTCGCCGCAAGCCCGGCTGGTGGCGCGGGCGGCCGACGGCACGCTCGTCGGCCTCATCGAGGAGCTCTCTTCCCACACCGACGCTGACATTGCCAAGCGTGGCCTCTCAGTGATGGGTAAGCTCCTTCGCGCCGGCTAGCTAACGTTACTACCGACCTAGGGCGGCGACGAGCATGCCCTTGGCGGCCAGCCCGGCGCCGCCGATGTAAAACGGTGCCTCTACCGCAGAGCCCGAGAGCATGGCGCCGAGAAGGGTGGACGAAAACCGCGTGATGCCCTTGATCGAGTGGGTGACGCCGATAAAGGCGCCGAGCGTGTCCTTGGTCGCCAGCGACGAGACGTAGGCTATCTCGATTGGGTCCGAGACGGCCGCCACCACCGCGGCGACGGCGTGGAGCGCGTAAAAGGCCCACAGGGTCGGCGCGAGAGGGTAAATACAGAAGAGGATGCCCTGGACCACCAATCCGCCCAGAATGACCTGCCGCACCGGATAGGTCTTAGCAACGTTGGCGGCCATCGGCGAGATGGTGACACCCAGCGAGACTAGGTACTTGACCGTGGAGGTGGCCGAGACTTCGGCCGGTCCCGAGCCAAACTTGGACGCCATCAGCGGTGCCATGTCCTTGGTCGGCGAGACGATCCCGGCCACAATGAGCGCCAGCACCAGCGGGTGTGCAAGCGACGTCCTCATCGCGTCGCCAAACGACCGCGTCGCCGGAGGCGCTTCTTGGTCGAAAGGCGCCGACACGGCGGCTTTGCCTTTGCTCGCCGGCTGGTCGCCAACCCGCAACCCGGTTGCCAGCAGAGCGGCGATAAAGAAGAGAGCGGCGGCGAGAACAAGCGGCGTTGACGGCGGCCAGTCTGCCAGAGCGTATAAGATGGCTGGCGCGGCAAAGTAGGCGACCTTCCAGCACGTCTCCAGCAGCGAGAGCATGCGGACGGCCGAGCTCGGATAGGCCTCGTAGAGGATGGCGGTGAGCAGGGCACCGTTCGACGCAAAGACACCCGTGACCATGCGAGCGGCAATGAGGCCTTCCACCGACGTCGTCTGCGCAGTGACGGCCAGACACACGCCCGACCCCACAAGCATAACCACCAGCAGTGGTTTCCGCCCGTACACATCCGACGCATGCCCCACCAGCGGCGATGACACAATCTTGGTCAGCGAGTATCCGCCAAGCACTAGCCCGTACCTCATCGCCTCTGAAGTGGACCAAGCCCAGCTCCCCTCTGCCGACGACGACGAAGATGATGATGATGATAGGGGCGATGGCGTCTTGGGAGAGGAAGCAGCCAAGCTATCGGCAGCATGCTGATCGCGAGCATCGGCAGCATGCTGATCGCGAGCATCGGCAGCATGCTGATCGCGAGCATCGGCAGCATGCTGATCGCGAGCATTGGCAGCATGCTGATCGCGAGCATCGGCAGTATGCTGATCGCGAGCATCCGGAGGATGCGGATCGGACAAAGAGGGTGATGCGGATCGGACAAAGAGGGTGCGGCAGCCGGCAGAGTGCCCGGAGCATGAGTGGTAGATAGCGTTGCGGCAGGCGATGGATGGAAGGCCGCCGTGTCTGTGATGGCGGTGGTGGTGGGAGAGAGTTCCACCGGATCGTCCTGGGCAGTCATGGCCGCACGGGTGAGGAAGGAGGACAGGGAGATGGATGGTAAAGGCCAAAGCATACACAAGTCCGATAACAAGTACAAGTCCGAGCTCCCCATGTCCATGCCAGCTCATGCTGCCCGTAGCAGGTGGCGAGAGAGAGAGATGGTCGACTACTCGCCGGAGAACGGCCGACGGCTGAACGGGCAGGGGCGAAGGCCGTGGGGTGATGGGGAGGGCCATGGTCATGATGAGGGCAATGGTCATGATGAGGGCAATGGTCATGATGAGGGCAATGGTCATGATGAGGGCAATGGTCATGATGAGGTCGATGATCATGATGAGGGCAATGGTCATGATGAGGGCAATGGTCATGATGAGGTCGATGATCATGATGAGGGCAATGGTCATGATGAGGGGGATAGCCATGAGGGCCATGGTGAGAACAACAACCATGATGAGGGCAAGGCTCATGGCAATGGCAATGACAATGTCTGGCGATAGTGATGATGCTGACAAGGCAGCAGGCACCGGTACGGGCGATGACGATGGTGCTCATGATGGCGATGGAGCTCACGACAGCGACAGACATGACCCATGATGGCGATAGACAAGACTGATGACAACTATGAACAACCGTTTGCAATGAAATGACGAGTGATGAACAACGGCTGGTCACGCCCATCACAGTCAGCGGAGAAGGTGGAGTGCGCCAGCACCACCACCGCCGCCACTGGCACCGGCCACTGGCCCGGCCCGCCGACTCACTCGTCTCGAGCCATGTACACGGTTCAATCCCTGCTCCAGACGGCGCTCGACGCGGCGTCAACCACAGGCACGCCGCTAGCAGAGGTAGCAACCTCAAACTGGGATGTAGAGAACCATTTCCGTAATGTCTACAACCCCTCTGATGTATGTCATCTCCCTCTCTTCATACCTCCCACACAGGCCCTGTCCCCTCCCCCCCCGTACCCCCCCCCCCCCCTTTGCGACTCGACCTCAAAGAGTGACAAGAGGGAGAGGGGGACATTTGTGGATTTTTGTACCACCTCCCACGGGCTTGCTACATGTCCGACACCTCCCCCAACTCACTACCTACCTTGTACATATGCATAACTATCTGGAATCGTCTTTTCTCGCTTCTCCTTTTTTGCTTCCGTCCGTTATCCTGCTGAAACGCTGCTGGTCTGTCCTTGAATATTTCAAATCGATTTCAAATCGTCCGAATCGTCGTCGTCACCAACGCGGCTCTCACCTCCATCATCTACAGATCAAGTCACTCAACCACCTCGAGCACCACAAGGTGGCCAATGGCTCAGTCGTCCGCTTCAGATGCATGGTGCAGGACAACCTTGACACTCTGCTCTGCCGCGCTGTGGTCAAGCTTGATCCGGTGCCCGGTGCCGAGGAGGAGGATCCTGCTCAGCCGCGAGGCTCGCGCTATCTGTGCGGCAAATACCGCCACACCGTCCCGCTGCCTGACGGCTACGACGTCGACGACGACTTCCGTGCCTACTCGGACCAGTACACCTACCACTGTACTACAGTGCCTGGCGAGACTCCTTGGCTCCTCGACGACGAGGCCAACGAGCTCCGTTTGCCACCCTGCCCAACTCGGCCCCGCCCTCGCCAGCCCCGTTCGGCACCCCGTCACGCAAGCGGCGCACCCGTTCGCGTGATGACGACGATGACGACGATGCTGGCAACATGATGGCCCGCGCCCCGTCGTTCTCGCCCTCGCCCTCGCCCGGCCTCGGCCCGGCACCTGGCGACATGGATCTCGGCTCACCGTCGGCCTCGCGTGAGGGCACGCCCGCCGCGTCGTCATCCATCGGCCCGGCAGCCAAGAAGAACCGCCCGCTCGCCGCTGCCGCCTCATCGGCCGCCGCCGCTTTCACCACTCCGGGTGCCACCCTCCGTAACCTCAACGATGCCATCGTCAACCTGCCCGGCACCGGCGCAGGCGCCGGCCCGGCCTTTGGCGCCATTGTCCACTTCTATGACTCGGACCCGTCGCTCAAACTCAACTCGATCATTGATGTCGTCGGCATCCTCGAGCTGACGCCAGCAGAGACCGCGTTCCGCAACCCTCATGATGCTGAAGGCATCGACTTTTACGAGGAGCACATGGCCCACCACCCGCCGTCGTCGCTTGTCCCGCGCATCCACGTCCTCTTCCACGACACCCGTGCCCATCCGCTCGCTTCCATCCCGCAGCCGGTCGTCGACCCGGACGCCTCTCGCGCCGCCCTCGCCCTTCCTTTGTCGGTCGAGGCCGCGCTCGGCAGCTCCGCCGCCGCCGCCGCCGCCGCCGCCGCCACCCGCGCCCACCTCGCCGCCGCTGCCGGAGGCGACGCCCTCGCCGCCGAGTACCTCATGCTTGCCCTCGTCTCGCGCGTTACCTCGCCGCCCGAGGCATCCAGTCCGCTCGGCTCGTTCCACCTCAACCTCTCCGGCGTTGTCGGTGGATCTGCAGCCTCGCTCTACCAAGCCATCTGCGACGTCGCCCCGCTGGTGGTCGGCGTCCCGCTTGCCATCGACCTCCTCAACGACCGCTCGTTTGTTCCGCACAAGGACTACACCACCAACCGCCTCGTCGCCGGTGTTCTCCAACTCGCGCCGTCGACCATGCTCCTCGTCGACGAAACCGCCATGGCTTCGGGCCAGGTCTCGCAGGTCGGCGTTGCCAACCTCTTTGCCTTTGCCACCATCATGGACCGCGCCGCCCTCGAGTACGACTTTGGCTCCTCGCAGGGCCTCGCCTACGACAACATCACCGTCGCCATGGACACGCCCGTTGTCGTCTTCTCCGAGGGCACCTCTATGTTTGCCTCGTCCAAGAAGCAGGCCTTTGGCAACCTCTCCCGTCTCCTCGAGCTCCCGCTCGAGCCGGCCGCTCCGTCATCGACGTCGTCGGCGCCGGCACCCACCGTTGACCACGCCACCGCCATGCTTATCCGCCGCTTCCTCGCTGCTGTCCGCTGGGCGCCCTACACCTTTGACGACTCGCTCTCTGACGCCATCTCGGACGAGTTCACTACCCTCCGCACCGATCCTACCCTCAACATGGACCCGCAGCGCCTCTCGCTCTGGCTCACTCTCGCTCGCTGGCACGCCCTCCTCCACGGCAAGTCCTCCCTCGACATGGACTCGTGGGCCGCCGTCAAAGACATGGAGCGCGCCCGTCTCGCCCGCGTTGCTGCCAGAGCCGCCGCCGCCGCCGCCTCCAGCTAGCCCCAGCCAGTCAGCCATTGAATCACGGCCCATCCGTCACTGTCTCGCGCGTTTTACTTGCGCCGCCGGTACCGCTGCTTGCCGCGCTCCTTGAGATTCGCCTTGTGGTTCGTCTCCTCCTCCATCCGCTTGAGGACCTTGGTCTCGTCGATCGAGAGGTACTTGGACTTGGGCAGGATTGAGTCGGCGAGCACGTCAAAGTAGAGCTGCTTGCGCTTGATCTCGAGCTTCCGCTTCAGCTGTGCCTGCTTAAACGAGACCTCGTCGTCGTCATCGTCAAGGTCACCGTCGTCCAGCAGGATGTCCATGGCCTCGGCCTGCTGACGGAGCCAGTCGTTGTTCGACTGCGTCTTGCGGATCCGGTGCTCGAGGTTCTCAACCTCGCGCGCGAGCCGAATGGCCTTGCCCAGCTTGCCCACCTGCATCAGGTCGACCTCGTAGTCGGGCAGCCCGTCGGGCTTGTTGAGCACGTGGCAGATGCGTTGGTACGTCTTAACCTCCTTCGGCTCGACGAGCATGACCGAGACGCCCGACGCCGACGCACGTGCCGTCCGCCCCGACCGATGCACGTACAGGTCCGCCGACCGAGGCAACTGATAGTGGATGACGTGGTCGACCTGCGGAATGTCAAGCCCGCGCGCCGCAACGTCGGTCGCCACAAGAACAAAGTTGGACTGCGTCCGCAACCGGTCGAGATTCTTCAGCCGCTGCCGCTGTGCCATCTTGGCATGAATCGCTGCTGTCGGCACCTGCAGCACTGCGAGCAGCGGCGTCAGCCGCCGCAGGCAGGCCACCGAGTTGACAAATACCAGCGTCTTGCCGGCGTTCTTCAGCAGCAAGTAGTAGAGATGCACGTCCTTGTCCTCCAGCGGCAGCGCAATCTTCGTCTCCTTCAGCGACGCTGCAACCACCGACGACCGCGACAGATCCACAACCTTGGGCCGCCCATGGAACTTGAGCCGTTGAAAGACTGCAAGCAGCGGCGCGTTCGCCTCTTCTGCACGGAACTCCTTCCGAAGCTCGTCGTCCAGCGCAGACTTTCGCGCAGACTTCTTCAGCTGCCGCGCCGTCTTGGGCTTCTGGACGTTGTTCTTCACCGCCCGCCGCGTCTCGTCGTCGAGCGCCATCGTCGCCGAAACACCAGCGTCTGTCGCCTGGCAATCCGCGCCGACGCCAATGCCTTCATCCGCGCCTGCCCTGGCAGCTTCCGCCCGGCCACCTCTTCGTCAAACTCGGCCTCGATCGTCACCGGCGCAGAGTCCCGTGACTCGGGTAGAAGCATGAGAATCGACTCAAGCTCTTCGTACCGACCCGGCTGCACCATCCGGTCCGCCTCGTCGAGCACAAAGAACCGCAGCCCAGTAAGATCCGTCAGGTGCTCGTGCCCGTCCTGCATCATCCGCCACACACGCCCTGGCGTGCCCACCACAATCTGCGGCTTGGTGTTGAGCAGCCGGACCTGCTTGTGCTCAGAGAGCCCGCCCACAATCACAATCGTACGCACACCCGTGTGCACCGCAGCTGCGTTGATGTGGTCACGGACCTGCACCGCAAGCTCGCGCGTCGGCACCAGCACAAGCCCCTTCAGCCGCTTGTCGTCCGGCCACCGTGCCTCGGACACTAGCACGCCCTGGATCATCGGCAGCCCAAACGCGAGCGTTTTGCCGGACCCAGTCTCGGCCGCGCCCACAATGTCGCGGTAGTACTTGACTGTGTCGCCCACCACTGCCTCCTGGATCGGCGTCGGCTGCGTAAAGCCGAGGTCGAGCAGGCCACGAACCACGCTCTCACTCAGACCCATCTTGGTCCACGTCTCGCCGTGTTCCTCCACCGTCAGCTGAGCTTGCGCATTCTCTTCCTCCATATCCCCCACGCCAGAGCCAGGGCCAGAGCCAGAACCAGATTCTTCTTCCTCGGCCTCCACCTTCACCTCGGCCGCTGCTTTGGCCGCTGCCTTGGCCGCTGCCTTGGCCGCTGCCTTGGCCGCTGCTCTACGCGCAGTTTTGGTCTTGTTCTTCGCCTCGTTGGCCTCCCGCACCATCTTGGCCTCGCGCGCAGCCTTGGCCTTGGCTTTGCGCCGCTCGCGTCGAGCAAGCTGCTTCCGCCGGCGCTTTTCGGCGAGGTACTCCTCCTTGGAGAGATCCTTGCTGATCGGCGGCAGCTTGGAGCCTGCACTTCCACTCTTGGCGGCAGTGCCAGAGGCAGCCGACTTGTCTTCAACCTTGCTGGCAATGACCTCCTCCGCTATGGCTTCAGCCAGCTGGGCAACAGAGTTGCCCTCGACATCGGCCTCCATCAGCTTGCGGGTCATGGCCTCGACATCATCCTCGCCGACAACCCCCAGCTCAACGCCTGTCGGCAGCTGCTCCAGAACATCACCATCCAGCACCTCGAGCGAGACAAATCCCGAGTCTGTCCATCCATGTGTGGTCATGGGATCCATGTCGACCGTCCGCCAGGTGGCCCCGGCGTTGTGCAGGACGGCACCACCCGTGTTGAGGCGAGAGAGAGGATCAGAGTCCGAGCTGGAGTCGTTGTCTTGGAAATTGGTGGCCATAGGCACCATCTGGTCATCCCCCGTCCACTCTCGGACTTGGACCTCGCCCTTGTTGCCCTTGCCCCGCTTCCGTCGTCCCACCTTGACCTCCTCTCCCATCCCCTCTCCCGAATCGTCACCATCTTGCCCAGATGGATCCGAGCCATCCTTGCTCCGCTTACGCTTGGTCTTGCGGGCCTTGTTTCCGGTCTTCTTCACGTCCTTGGTCTTTGCAGAAGACATAGAAGTAGTATGTGACTTGCTCTTGCCCTTGCTCTTCTTAATACTCATGCCCTTGCCTTCATTCACCTTGGAGAGCAGCTCAGGGGGAGGTGCCACACCCGCGGCAACCATCGACGCAAGCATCTCAGCATCCGTCAGTTCACCAGACATGATTGATTGATGGTTGGCCCAAGTCAGATGTTTTCTGTCACTGACAGCCCCCACCCCCTCCCCCCCTCCCCCCCTCCCCGGCCCCCGGCCACCCCGCCCCCGGCCCCCGGCTCACGCCTGCCCGACCTCGGTCTGTTGCGTACACGCTCCCATAGACAAGCACTCCCAGCCAGTACGAGCTTCGCCACAGACTGGAAACCACATACCTTCTGTCTCATCCCCCTCAAGCATGCCTTTCAGATCGATGTAGTGACCAAGGATGTCGTCACAGAGAGGGGGAGGCGGAGGGAGTGAGGGAGTGGGGACGACGCCGAGCGGTGCGTATAAGCGCAGACAACGGCACAGACGGCGCGCTTCGTCTTGAGACTGAAGAAGATGTAAGGCTGTTACCAAACAGCAGGTTTGTGGTGTCGGTCATTGATGTAGAGTCGCAGATCGTACCCAAGTAGTGCATGGTGCCGTACGCCAAGCTTACCTTTGTCTCCAGCCATCATGCTGCAGTTCACGACCTTTTACGGAGATCGGTGAAAAGCGAACGTCGATCCGGATCCACTCTCCTCGTCTCCCCTCCCCCCCCTCGTCCCAGCTACCGATGTCAATCACGCCCACGCGTCACCACCTCACCGTACACGACGACCATGGCACAAGATTCAGGTAGCAGCGAGCTACTGGAGGCATACCGTGCGTTTACGGACCCCTCGACTCCCGGAAACGAGAGGTCGAGCCACTTGAACACGGTACTTCTGGCGGTCCATGGCGGTGATCGCGGGCTAGGCGAGGTGGTGAGCGACCTCGCCGCCGAGGCCTTCCTCAACTCGCCCGAGCCCACTGTTCGAAGGCGCTCAGTCCTGCTTGTGGCCGAGATCATGTGCCGTCTCCCACAACTTCCGCTCTCGTCGGACGTCCTGGCCTTTGTTGCCCTCTTTCTTGCCGACCGCGTCAAGGATGACCATACCCTCCCCGAGGTTCTCCGCGGCCTCCGCGGCCTCGTGGTCAACCACGGGAAGGATCTGGCCGAAGAATCGATGGCGCAGATTCTCTCGGTCTTTGTCACCAGCATCAAGGGCATCCAGAACATGGCCCAGCCCGTTCGCCGCGAGTACTACACCCTTGTCGAGGCCATGCTCGCCAGCCCCGCCTTTGTGGCAGTCGTCAACGCCAGGGCCGGCGCGGACTTTGTCTTTGCCTTTATCCAGGCCATGGACGGTGAGAAGGACCCGCGCAACCTCGGCCCAGTCTTCCGCATTGTCATCGCCATCTTTGCCTCCATCCCGGCATTTGAGCGTTTCACGGAGGATCTGTTTGACATCACCTCGTGCTACTTCCCCATCACCCTCCGCACCCCACCGTCATCGACCCCGGCCTCGCTCGGCTTCTCCGTCGACGAGCTCATTGCTGACCTGCGGAGAGTCTTCACCGCTGCCGATGACCTCGCCCTCTACACCCTCCCGTTCCTGCTCGACAAGCTTGGCGCCTCGCTCGCCTCGACCAAGGCCGAGTCGCTCTCGGCTCTGGTCGTCGCCTTTGAGTCCTTCTCGCCGCAAGCGCTCGCCCCTGGGCCGGCGACATCTGGTCTGTCCTCCGCGAGGAGATCATGGCCGCAGACGACATCGACTTTGTCCGTGCTGCCGTCCCGCTCGTCCGTATGTTCCTGGCCCGTCTTGCCGGTGACTCGGTCTCGCTCGCAGGCCTCCTCACCAAGGTCGTGACAGACCTTAAGGCTCCTGTTCTGGGTGAGCCTGACGCCCAGGTTGCCAAGGTCTGCGTCTCGCTCCTCTGCGCCGTCCTCGAGTCGAGCCCAATTGCAGCCCGCCGCGTCTTTGCCGACGTCGTGCCCAAGGTCCTCGCGCTTTACGCCTCGCCCAACGTCCGCGCCTCGACCCAAGCCACTCTCCTCGGCTACATGCTCGGCTTCATTATCGCCACCATTTCGGCCACGGAGCTGCAGTCGGCCGACGTCCTCACCGAGCTCTTTGCTCCTGTCCTGCCGACTTTTTTGGAGACGTTTGTGCCACTTGTCCGCTCCCGCTCCGACCCCATCATCCGCAAGACGTCGGTCATGGGCCTGCGTGCCTTTCTGGCCTCGTCATTGGCCATGAAGGTCATGCACAGCCTCGACGACTCGGCCGTCGTCTCCGTTCTGGAGCTCTGCCTCGACTCGGTCCTCACCGACGACGACGACCGTGTTGTCGATGAGGCGACCGAGACTCTTGTCGCCGTCGCCAACCTCACCGACTTTAGCTACGCCATCGACTGCTTGCTGGCCGTGGTCGTCACGCCGCTCACGAACCTCTTTGCTAGTGAGCTGGCGCGGACCGAGTCCGACATGGACACCGCCCGGCCGCCGTTTGCCCGCGTTCTTAAGCTCCTCACCTCGCTTGCCGGCGCTTCGCCGCAGCTCTTCCTCGCATCCTCGGGCACCTTTTCCTCTGCCGTCCGCGCGACTTTGCTGGCTCCGGAGAGCGCGACCCTTGTGCTCGATGCTCAGCTAGCTCTCCTGCGGGCGGGCAAGGTCCTGCGGCGCGGCGCCCCCGACAACGAGGCGCTGGCCGAGCGCGTCACCATTCTCGCTGCCGACCATCTCACCGCCGCAGTGGCCGGCGAGTGCCTCCCGTTTGCTCCCAGCGTCTCGGTTCCGCTGCTGGCCGAGGCAAGTGCCGCACTCCCGCCCGCTGACGTTTTTGACGCTCTCTCCACGGCTGGAGTGGCGCCAGACACGCTACCGCTCGGCGTGCTCAGCGGCATCCTCGGTGGCGTGCCGGCGTCGGCTGGAGCTGTGCCTGCCGGCCCACCCGCCGACGTTGTGGCTGCCGGCATGCGCCGGGCACTAGCTGCGCCCGCTGACGATGCCGCGGGCCCGCTGCTTGGCCTTGCCGTCAACCGCTTTGGCCTCGAGAGCCCAGGTATGGAGGGCGTGGCGCAGGCCGTCTCCTCGTTCAAGCTTGCCGTGGCAGACGCTGCATCGGCCCCGCTGGAGCTTGCGGCGCATCCCGCACCGGCGTTGCTGGGCTGGATGGCGCGGGGCCTGGTCATGGGCCCGGAGTTTAACGCCGGCCACGAGCTCGTGCTGGCCCTCCTCTCGCGGACTGCGCTGGAGAGCGAGGGCTCCGAGGCGTTTGCTGACGCGGTTGGGGTGGTCATGGGCGTTGGCGGGCCGCGGCCGTACGAGCTCCTGTTTACGCTCGACACAGGTGCCGCACTCCGGCTCATGTACAAGCAGAGGCTCTTTGCCAGCCTTCTGCCACACCTGCTCGACGAGTTTGAGGCAAGCAACGAGATCAACGTGCTCATCGGCGTCTCGCATCTGGTGCGCGGCGTGCCCAAGGCTGTGCTCGAGCCGCAGCTCGAGCGTGTCCTTCGCTTCTCATCTCGGCGCTGACTTCTGAATCAGTGGCGCTGCAGGTGGCGACGGTGACCTCGTTTGCTGCGCTGGCGGTCGACGTTCCGGCGCGAATGGCCGAGTTTGTCGACGTCCTCGTCCCCACCCTTATCAAGCTCGCCGGGTTTGAGGGCTCGGTGGCAGTCCGCCTCGCCGCCGTCCGCTGCCTGGAGGCGGTCACCACGCTCGGAGGCTCGCAAGTCGGTAGGTTGCAGAAAACCGTTCTTCGCCAGCTCCAGCCGGTGCTTGACGACTGCAAGCGGGCCGTCCGCCTCGCCGCCGTCCGGGCGCGCAACAAGTGGGCAGTTCTGATGTAAACCGCTCACCAGCTCCAGCGCTGCCCGCTAGGGCGCTACCCGCGGCGCTTGTACAGGCACGGCTCGAGCGTGATGGCAGCCTTGCTCAGCTGTGCGTGAGAAGGCATGGAGAGCTTGCGGAAGTCGAGCATGACAAACATGGTGTTTTTCTCGTCACGGGCCTCCAGCTTGTAGCCGAGCGAGCAGATGGAGTTGACAAAGGTGTCGATCGAAGGAATGCGCGACTTGACCTCGGCAATCTTGAGAATGCCCTTGACAACTAGGACACGCGAGGCCTCGGCCACAAAGTCGATGACGTTGGTGCCCATAAGCGAGAGGCAGAAGACTGCAACGTGGATCGACTCGTCCGGCAGCGGCGTGTTGGCCATGTCGCAGGCAATGACCGACTCGTTGGCAGCAACAAGATCAAACGAGTAGACCTCGGGCTGGCGGACCGAAGCCGCAAGCTTGGCCTCGCCACAGCCAAAGTCGGCGATGACAAGCTCTTCCGGTAGCTTGTTGAGCCACTTGATAATGACGTCGACCGGGTTGGCCGGCCACTTGACCACCTGCGCGGCAAAGCCTGCGTGGTACACATCGAACAGCGAGGTATCCTCCGAAAAGATCTTGAACGACTCATCTCCCGGCCGGGTGTACAGTTGCTCGTTGAGCCACCGGAACCGCGCTCCCTTCATCAGCTTGGTATCCGCGTGCTGCGCCTCCATCTGAGCCGGCGGAAGCATTGAGGAAAACAGCGGCATATCCTCCCCGCCTGAGCTCCCCGCCGATGCCATCGCCAGCTCCGTGCCCTTACCCTTACCCTTGCCCTTGCCCTTGCCTTTGCCTTTGCCCTTGGTCTTGGCCTTGGCCTTGGCCTTGCCTGATGGCGCCGGGGCGGCGCTTGCAGCTTTCGCCTCATTCCGCGGCTTGCGCATCTTGACCGGCGGCCCCTGGCCCATTCCGGCCTCATCCACACGCCTCCGCTTCACCATCGACGATCCATTTCCCTTGCCAGACTTTCCCGACTTCCCGCCTCCAGATTTTCTCCCAGACTGGCCTCCAGCCGCACCACCACCCGTCGCCCCGTGAGGAGACGGCTCCTGGCCGTGGCCCATCTTGGCCATCCGTCCCGACGGCCGACCAACAGCAGCAGCCGCTGTGGAATCCTTTGCAGCACCGTTTTCGGATCTGGCCTTTCCACCATTACCATGGCTATTCTTTGTACCACTGGTGGTCTTCTTCTTGGCAGCAAGTTTGCGCTTGAGCGCCGCTTGGAGCGCCTTCTTGTCCATGGCGCCGTCAGCTCAAAGTCGAGTCTCCCTCGATGGGCGGCGGATCACTTAGTCGGTGGCGTGTGTGGTGGAGTCTACTTCGCCCATGGCTTGCGCGGACAAGGGTGCGTGATTAGATATCGATGACGGAATATGCGCTGTGACAGGTTGATAATTGATACATCCCTTGCATCTGACTCAAACACCCGATCTCTCAGCCCAATCGGTGGCCAGCTTGGGGAAGGGATCGATCTGGCGATGAGGGACATCATCAAGCATGGATGGTGCGGACAAGGGCAGGCAATAAGATGCAATGATGGCTATCGAGTATTGATCATACACTGTGATGCGCTGATTCTTGATTCATACACCCCTTTACCGCACCCCTCCTGGGTTTATCTGACCGTGTAGGTCGTCATCATCGGATCATCCAGCATGCCGTGCCATGGCTCGCGTACACACGATATCATGGTGAGAATTGGGCGCCCAGAGAGCGCCCTGTCGTCGTCGTTGCGCATCGTCATCAAAAGGGTGGGCGGGTGGGTTCCCGCTCCGTTGGAGCCGACTGTGTCCACGCCATCGGAGCGAAGTACGGTGTCAGCCGCCTCGCTTCGATAAGCCGGCCGCGAGTGTTAGCGACTTGTAGCAGTCGCGGCAACTCTCAGTTGCCGGCCGAGCGGTCGCTCCGCTGGCTCGACGGCCTGCTGACTTCGTGTGCCAGCAAGTATGAGGCACCCACCCAGAGAGCGCCCTGTCGTCGTCGTTGCGCATCGTCATCAAAAAGGGTGGGCGGGTGGGTTCCCGCTCCTCCGGAGCCGACTGTGTCGACGCCATCGGAGCTCATAGCGATGAGAATGAGGGTGCTAGCTGCTTCGCTTCGCTCAGCCGGCTGCGACTGCGACTGAGCTGTGTGGCAATCACAGGCATTTCACGTTTGTCTTGAGTCAAGGAGGAACGGACAAGAGAGTAAGACGTCGGCATTGACCTCTCTCTTCTTGCTTTGGTACAAGCGAGCAAGTTCTTCGAGTATTACCACATAATGTTGCTCCCTTCTATGAACCATCTCCTTTGCATCTATGTGGTCCTTTTCCTCGCCTTTGGTGACACTGCGTCGGCTGCCCTTCCCCACCAGTTTGTCCGCGTGGTGGCCAATTTCCGCTGGCCAGCCACATGCGCCCAGATTGACTATCCACTTGACAGCACCAATTGGGCAAATGCACCAGCTGCTGCTCAAGGTTTGACCTCGAGCTTTGCTCAGGCATCTGGAACTCGCACTAATATTCTCGGCTGTTCTAACTTTGGCTTCTCTCTTCGGGGTACAATGGTCGGCATTGAGGCATCCTTTGAGTATGTGGGTCGGCGAGGCGCCCAACTGGACGCAGGCTACACCGCATCTCCGTATGAGGCGTATGCGCTCCAGTTCAATCGGGGCATCACCATCATCGGCGATCCACTGCCGTCTACAACACAGCTCTCTAACGGATGGCCAAACAACTGGCAGTCCTTTACATACGGATCGCCGTCCGATACCGTCGGCGTCTCACTCTCCAACAACGACATGCAGGCCAACAACTTTGGCTTCTACATCATCGTCTCGGACTCGAATGGGGGTCAGGCTATGAACATTCGTATCCGTAGAATGTCCATCACCATCCACATGCAAGAAACTATCGATTTCAACGCCATCGGCCCAGCATCTGGCTCTGCTGGATCCACCATCACTATCACGGGTGCCGGGTACGACCAGCTTGACATGAGCCAGGTCTATTGTGTCCTCATCGAGGACAGCATCAACGTTCCTGCAACCCGAAACTCGGACACCTCCATCTCCTGTACCATGCCGCCGCGCTCGCCGTTCATCAGCCCCACGGTATCGCTCGGCATTCTCCCGCAATCAGGTGAGGCGATTATTGCCACAGGTGCCACCTTCACCTACCCGGCCATCACCCCCAGCACCATCACTGCCATAGGCCCGAGCCAGCGGTTCTCGCGCTCAACCAACGCCGACTCGCAGACCATCACGCTCACCGGAAGCTTCACCTCAGGCTCACAGGTCTTTGTCGCCCTCACCCCGTCCACCTCCTCGTGTGATGCGCGATTTGTCTCGTACAACATCGCCGGCGCCAAGGAGTTTGTAATGCGACTCGACGACCCGGCCATTCCCATGTACGGGGACTTTGCGCTTTGCCTCTCGGTGAGCGGTGATGTCGACGGCATGTACATGAAGCAGTTCCTACCGGCGACGCGGATCCACATGGCGACGGCCGAGGCCAACTCGGTTGTCTTGATGTGGCCGAGAGTGATTGGGCAGACCGACTCGCCGATGCTGCAGCTGCAGTTTGTGGGCAACCGCGACTACGGCCTGCCGTCCACCGAGCTGGGGCTTGGTACAACCGGCTGTCCATTGGGATCCATCACCAACAAGGTGGGGTATCCGAGCAAGAGCGGATCTGTGCAGCTGCCTGTGGGCCCGGGCGGTGACCGGCTCGACCTGCGACTGTGCCTCAAGACGTACGGCGACCAGTGGGTTGAGCAGACAAACGTGGGGGTGGTGTCTGTGGTGGCTGGCGGGATCAGCGGCGTGAGCCCGAGCGTGTGGGGCGGAGGCTCGAACCCGGCGATCACATTTGCGGACGCCAAGGCGACGGACATCGGGACGGTGCACGGGTTTGTGGCTAGTGCAGCGGCATGCACGCCGGGCAACATTCTAGCGAGTGCGCCGCTCGGTGGCCCACTGACGAGCGCTCTGGAGCCGGTGACGAGCGGTGACGTGATGTACAAGGTGTGCCAGTCGCAGAACAACGGTGGATCATGGCTCGACACCTCGCAGATGGTGACCGTCACGTCACGCGTGGCCGGCACGCTCACGAGCGTCTCGCCCAACTACTTGGTGTCGGACGCAACGACGAGCGTGACGTTTGTGGGCGTGACGTCAACGCGGACGACGTACGTGCGAATCTCGACGCAGGCGGCAAGCTGCAGCGACGCCAACAAGGTGGTTGATGTTGCGGTGACGTCGTCGAACACGGCGAGCCTGCGACTGCGCAACACGCTGGTATCTGCGCGGGAGCTGTATGTGTGCCTGTCGACGTCGGGGCCGAGTGGGCCGTTTGTGCACCAGGGCACGTCGGCGTCGGTGGTGATCAACGTCATGTCCGTGACCAACTCGGTGCTGGTGAGTGGGGTAGGGCCGGCGGCGATCGGCAACGGAGTGCCGACGGCAGTGTCATACACGGGGCCGGGCTCTGCGGGGCAGTTCAGCGGAGCGCGGCTTGCGCTCGCTGTGCCTGGCGGATGCAACTCTGGAGCGCTGCGGTACTTTGAAGAGGTGTACTCGGCCGGATCGGCTATGGTGACGGCGACGGTACCATCGTGGGCCGGGACGAGCTTTGTGGATCTGGCCCTGTGTTTCCAGTGGCAGGCCGGAACGCCGTTCATCGAGCAGAGTGCGCGGGTGAGGGTGGCGATGGCGTCTGCACTTGCGGTGACCGAGGTGGTGCCGTCTGCGGTGCTCGAGGGCAACGCAGTGTCGCTTCAGCTCGTGGGTGCCATCGGGACACCGTCGACGCAGATTGCGCTTGCTCCGGTCGGTGACTGTGGCGCTGGCAACGTCCTCGTGACGTCGTTTGGTGAGGGTGATACTGGGAGCTCCAAGGTGCTTTCGGGTGGATCGATGCCCGCACTGGGAACCAACACCGCTGTTGTGTGCTACTCTGTGGACGGCGGTGGGTTGTGGACCGAGCAGACGCTCGGGCGACTGTCTGTGACGACGGACGCCAACGCCGGAACGGTTGCAAGCGTGTCGCCTGTTGCGATCGGGGCCGGGCAGACGGAGACGCTCACGGTGGTTGGAGCACCGGGCGGCACAGGCCGGCTTGCGCTTGCGAGTCCGGGCAGCTGCCAGAGCGGGCCGCGGTATGGCGGAGTGATGGCGTACTCCGGGTCCACGCCGCCGCCGCCGCCATCTCCGACACCGGTGTCGCTTGGGGCAGGAGTACCTGTTGGTGGGCGGTTTGTGGTGTGCTACTCAAACACGGCTGGGTATGCCGATGCCACCTGGTCAGAGCAGGTTGCTCCGCTGGCGTCGATTGTGGTGGTCCAGGCAACGTCGACGAGCATTGCGAGCGTGGGCGTGTCGACGTTTGGAGTGGGTGCGACGCCGAGCCTCGAGCTGACGATGGGCGGGAGCGCGCCCGGGATCGAGTGCGGGTCTTGCTACCTCGGGTTTGTGGCGAGTGGCAGCGGGTGCAGCAGTGGGCCGATTGTGGGGCTCACGGCACTGGCGATCGGGACGGGAGCGAATCCGGTGCTCGGGACGGCGATTTTGAGCAGCGGAACATACGACGTGTGCTTCTCGTCGGGTGGCAGCGGAGCATCGACGATGGTGAAGCAGACGACGGCCGGCAGCGTGGTGGTGATCGAGGCGACGACGACGACGGTGACGAGTGTGTCGCCGCGCGTGATCGGTGTGGGGTCGGGCCATCGTTTGTGCTGGCTGGGGCGGTGGGCTCGTCGTCGACGTACGTCGGGTTCTCGCTCGATGGCAGCTGCTCTGGGCCGGTGTCTGTGACGCAGGTTGTGGCCGGTGGCGAAGGCGGGTGGGTCGCGAGCGCGCCCGGGACAAGCGGCAACTACAGCGTGTGCTACTCGGTGTCGGGATCGGGCGGGCCGTTCCTCAAGCAGGAGCTTGTGTACGTGGAGGTGATTGCGGCGAGCTCGTCGTCGGTGACCTCGATGTGGCCACGCGTGATCGGATCCGGAGCGGCAAACACGTTTTACGTGAGCGGGGCGGTGGCGTCGCCAATGACGGCTGTGGCGTTTGTGCCGAGCGGAGCAGACTGCAACAACGACGGGCTCCGGAGTGGAGTGATGCGACTGACGTCGACGACGATGGGGGTCTCGCCGACGTTCCCGATCGAGGACGGCGGGAGCGTGAACCAGGTGTGGGACACATGCTACACGGTGACGTACGGTGATGCGGGCGAGAACTGGGTGAAGCAGAGCCCGAGCGGAGTCGTGGACGTGACGGTTGTTGTTGCGGTGGCAGACGCGGTGGCAAGTGTGGCGCCGTCTGTGGTCGCTGTTGGACGGGCCGAGCCTGTGGTGTTCAGTGGACTGGAAGGAAGCGTGAACGTGCGGGTCGGGTTCGGGATCGGCGGGTGCGCAGGCACGGTTGTGGGCGTGACCAACGTGGTGACGACGGGCGCAGCGACGATGCTTGGAAGCGCGCTCCCGACTGCCGGCCTGTATCGTGTGTGCGTGTCTGTGGACAACGGCGGGCGGTACGTGGCGCAGACGTCGACGGTGACAATGGAAGCGGTGCGTGCGAGCAGCGGGCTGATCTCTGCGATCTCGCCGAATGTGGTGGGGACAGGCTCGATGCCTGCGTTTGTCGTGAGCGGGACGTTCAAGCAGACGAGCTTCAGTCGGATCGGGTTCTCACTGTCGAGTGACTGCAGCGGCACAGTGGCCGGCCAGCTCGACGTGTCGTTGGGAACGAGCACGCCGTACACATGGGCGAGCGGGCTCGTCGTGAGCGAAGCGCAGACGTTCACGGTGTGTTTTACGGCCGACGGAACGAACTGGGTGGCGCAGAGCGAGCCGGTGCTCAACGTGGCGGTGGCACGGGCCAACTCGATCACGTCGTTCTTGCCAGCGGTGCTCGGGGCCGGGGCAGGCGGTGCAAACGTGGTGGCTGACGTGGTCGGGCCGCTTGGGTCTGCGACTGCGTTCATCGGGTTTGACAGCGTGGGCTCCGGATGCACGGCGCCGGTTGCGGTGAGCGCGTACAACGTGAGCGGTGAGCTCGATCTCGGGTCGTCGGGCGGGCTGAGTGCCGGGACGTACGCGCTGTGCTACACGGTAGAGTCGCCGTCGACCGGGTTTGTGGAACAGACGAGCGCCGGCAGCGTGCGCGTGGTCGAGGCGCAGGCGGCCGATGTGGCCGAGGTCCTGCCGTCGTACATGGTGACGAGCGTGGCCGAGGCGGCGATTGGTGTGCGGCTCGGTGTGGCCAAGGATGATGTGCCTGTGGCGACGGCGATGATCGGGTTTGATCCGACGGCGAACGGGTGCAGCGTGGCGGGTGTGCTCGAGGGCGTGACGGCGCTGCAGAGTCTGACAGAGGCGCCAGCGAGCATCGCGGCGTACCAGGGCGGGTGGCTGTTTGGCACGCGGGCGGGGAGCACCGTGACGACGACGGGCAACGGGACGGTGTGCTACTCGGTGGACTCTGGAGAGACCTACGTGGCGACAGAGCTTAGAGTGGCGCTTGGCGATGTGGCGCCTGCCTACGGGCTTGGTGCCGTTGTGCAGCCTGGAGTGCAGACGGGAGTGGCGTCACGGGTGATTTTGCGCGGGCTGGCGGCGACGTCTGGGCCGACGACCAAGGTGGCGTTTGTTGCCAGTGGATCGGCGTGCAGCGATGGCGGGGCACGGGTGTCCGAGGTGGCGATGACGGGCCATGTGCTATCGACGGTGGAGCCGTTGCTGCCTGCGGATGGGAGGTACAGCGTGTGTGTGAAGGAGGCCGGCGGCGGGAGCAGCTGGACGAAGCAGGACGTTCCAGTGGATGCCATCGACTGCACGACCAAGACGTCGTGCGGCGAGTGCCGGGCGACGCCGCTGTGCGGATGGTGCGTGGGCAAGTCGCAGTGCGTGCTCAACTCTGTGCTGCCAGACACGTGCGCTGTGAGCAGCGCCGTGTGCACGCCGTTCCTCGGAACGAGCTGTGCGCTGGAGAACTGCCCGCGTGTGACAGGGATCTCGCCGGCGATTGCAGTGTCTGATGGCGGGACGCAGATCCGGGTCTCGACAGAGCTTGCGGCAAACGTGGCAGACCTGGAGTGCCGGTTTGTGTACGACGGGACGATTGTGGAGTCGTTCAGCGCAGCGTCTGTCGAGTCGAGCACAAGCGTGCTGTGCAGGGCGGCCGAGTCGCAGCTGGGCATTCTTGGAGCAAGTGTGTCGTTGACGCAGAGCGTGGGGAGCGCCAAGCGTGTGGCGTATGGAGCGAGCGGCGGAGCGTCACTGTCGTACTACGAGTGCGGGGCAGTGAGCGGATGCGGCAACTGCTACGACGCGGCAGCCCGGCCGGAGTGTGGATTCTGTCTTCTGGAGGGTGGATGCATGTCGCGGCAGGCATGCCTGGATGCGCTTGGATACAACGCCAGCTCGTCTGTGGGGCTGAGCGTGGACGCGGTGTGGGTGCATCCCACGAGTGAGTGGCCCGATTGCCCTGTTGTGAGCTCTGTGGCGCCCGCGGTCGGGCCGACGACGGGCGGGGTGGAGCTGACGCTGACGGGGACGCTGTTTGTGGACGCAAACGGACGTCTTACAGGCGCGGGCACACGGTCGAGTGGCGATGTTGGACTCGAGTACCAGTACCAGTGCGTGACGAACGACGTGGACAAGGCAACGAACGGAAGCGTGGTGTCGTCGACAGAAATGGTGTGCGAGCTGCCCGAGTCTGTGAGCGATGGCGATGCGGCATTGCGGGTGATGCTGAATGGGGCGGAGATTGCTGTGGCGTCGACGTCGTTTGGGTACGTGCCGCCACCGGCGCCGATTCCGCCACCGCCGTCCAAGACGACGCAGACGGTGCTGCTGTCACTGGGCGCGTTCCTGTTTGTGGCGATTGTGGCGGTGGCGATCATTGCGGGCTTGTTGCTGAAGCGGAAGCGCGACATGGAGAAGCTGACGCGGCCACCGGAGATGTCGCCGAGCGAGATCCAGAGCGTGGTGTTTGGGTCTGTGCTCCCGCTGGGCATGGACGGCAAGTCGCTGCTGCCGCTGCTCTCGCGGTTTGTGCACGAGATTGTGTTTGACTACGAGATGATTGCGCTCCTGGCCGAGGTGACGCCATCGACCGAAGTGGACCGGGTGGCCAAGGCGGCGATCATTGTGTACGAGCACGCCGGGCTGGCACTCGATTTGCTGCTGTACCAGGTCTCCCGCGAGGTGACGACGACGCTGACGCTGCAGACGCTGTTCCGGACCAACTCGATGGCGACCAAGATGTTCAAGCTATACTCGAAGCTCAAGGGGTTCGAGTATGTGCGGAGCACCCTGGGGCGGCCGATCAACAAGCTGATGCTCGAGGACGATGTGGACGTGGACGGCCTGAGGGCGGGCAAGGGCGGCGGAGCGCAGTTCCAGCTGCTCAAGCTGACGCAGACGCTGTTCAACGCGGTGCGCGGGTCGATTCCTGCTGTACCGACCGAGTTCCGGTACCTGTTCCGTGCAGTGCAGGGCGCGATCCAGGAGCGGTTCCCTGTGCGGGCGGATGAGCTTGCACCGCTGATGGCGGAGGCGCTGCGCGAGGGGCTGGAGGAGACGTCGACGCTATACGCACACGGGGCGGAGGCATTTGTGCAGATTGCCGGTGTGTCGGACCAGGTGACAAACAACACGGCCGAGCTGGCGCAGGTGATTGCGCCGATGGCGGAGAACCTGGCCGAGTACGAGGAGAGCGTGGAGGAGCTTGCGACGCGGCTGCAGCAGATGTCTGAGCTTGTGGAGAAGCTGTCGGGAGCGACGGATCCGGAGTCGCCGGCAGCACGACGGCTGCTGCTGGACCTGCAGGCGTCGCACAACTCTGTGGGAGTTGGCGGGTTCTTCTTCCTGCGGTTCCTTGTGCCTGCAATCACGGCGCCCGAGGCATACGGACTGGTGCACGATCCGCCGGATGTGGGCCAGCGCAAGCTTCTTGTGCTCCTGGGCAAGGCGATCCAGAACCTGTCGAACCAGAAGGAGTTTGGCGGGAAGGAGAAGCACATGGTGCAGATGAACTCGTTCATCACGTCGAACGCAGAGACGATTGCCAAGCTCCTGGACGATCTGGCGCATGTGCCGATCAACGCGCCGGGACGCGACGAGCTGGAGGCGTCTGTTGTGCCGACGAAGCACCTGGAGGGAGCACTTGTGTTCCTGTACAAGCACGCAGTGTCGATGCGAGGCAAGATGCTGGCCAAGCTGCAGGAGATCCAGATCGGGTCTGTGGAGCTGTCGGCCGAGGCTGTGGTGCAGCGTGAGCGTGCGGCCGAGTTGCTCGGTGTGGTGCTCGACGAGATCGAGGCGGCCAAGTCATCGGGCGCGTCAGGCTCACGGCTGGACTACAACCGGCTTCGCGGGCTGCCGTTCATTACGAGCATGGGCAAGGTTGGTGACAGTCTTGCTGGCAACCCGCAAGGGTGAGCTTGAGGTGGACGCGCTTTTACAACATAATCGTGGATGCCAAGATTGGTAAATGCTGACAAAGCTGAACGCCGTGGACTGGGGTGTCGTGCGTGAGGGTGGGGGGGCGATCTTAGTTGTTTTACTTCGGAGCAACACTTCATGTGCTACGTACCGAAGTGATTGGATCCAACCAGAGCACTATGATCAAGCAGACCACCTCCAACCATTGTCCGACTCTTGTTCATCTTACCATTTCTACGTCTGCTTCTCTTCCATCGCTTTGCTTTCTTACCCTTTGCAAAAGCGCCACCGCAGTCGTGAACAAGCTCCGATCCAACTTGCTTGGGTGTTGGCGGGATTATTGATTGTAAAATTTTCCTCCCTCCCCCCCCCCCCCTTTCGCCCAGCCACTCGGAAAGGAACGGGTGGCGACGTGTGGTGGCGGCGGACAGTGAATGAGGACGAGTGGCGAGGCTGAGAGGCGTTATTTTCTAGCGCGAGGCTACTTGTTGTGGCAAAGAGCCACAATTGCCGAAGCAAGAGTGATCAACGTCGAGAGACCGACTGAGCGATCAAGAGCGCGAGCGAGCGAGCTGGACCAGGATAAGGAAGGCAAGTAGATAGCGTGAGAGAGCAAGGGAAGAAAGGGGAAGGAGCAAGGGAGAGGAACATTGGAGTTGCTCATAAGGTACATAATTAACAACTATGTCTGACGCTGAGCTGTGGAGGCTTGTGGACTCGCGTGCTCCGCTCTCTGCCCTCCTGCGCCACCCGCTCTTCCTCACCAGGGTAAAGTCTGGCTCGCTTCTCATCCTCGCTCTGGTCACCACCTCGCACTCGCTCTCCACCCTTCTAGACATACTCTTTGGCCCCAATCTCGCGCATGCACATGCTACTACTACTGGACAAGACTCTCTCTGCTCCGCTTCTTTGTCACATTCTACTACTTTGCATACGCCCGGTGCCAATGGCTCGTCTTGTGACGCGCTCCCTTCGCCCCAACACGTCGATTCTGCAGTCTTCCATGATGATGACCTTGATCACCATGACCATGATGCCGGCGGCAACAATGTCGCCAACATAGTCGAGGATGGCAACTCGAGCAGTGACAGCATGGCTGGCTTGTCCGACACAACCGACTCGGACGACACGACCAACGCGGCTACCGACAAGACCAACACAACCGACGCGACCGACACGACCACCGACTCGGTTGACATGACCGACACGACCGACACGACCACCGACACGACCGACACAACCACAGAGTCGGACGATGCCACAGACGATGGACCGATCGCGGCAGACTACACCCCGATTCCCGACGGAGAGGATCATGATGGTGTCGGCATGGCGCTCATTCAGACGGCCCAAGGCCTGCGCGGGCCGCCAGTGCCAAAGGGGCAGGCCGAAGTTGGCCGGCTTGAGCAAGAGCAGGCGCTGCTGAGCCAGGAGGCTGGGGAGCAGTACGATGCCGAGTTGGCCGAACTGGCAATCGAGGTCTTCCGGTCGCAGGCGCGCCGTGTCGTCACTGCTATGACTCTCGACCATGTCCGCCGCGTGCTGGAGCGGGTGGCCACGGTGGCACCGGGAGTGTCCAGCACCGCAGCTGCCTGGCTGCTCGAGCCTGACACGCAGCTTGCCCACCTGGCTACCATCCTGGAGTTCTTGCTCACCCACTCGCCGCAGCCGGTCATGTCACAGCTCCCGCTGGTTCCAGGCGTTCTTGACGGCATCCTCGCCAACATCCACCGGACTGGCATGTTCAACCTCATGCACGCCCTCGTTGTCCACTCGGAGCCCGACGTGCTCTCGTGGCTCTTCTCGGCGGCTGTTGTCGAGAAGCTCATCGCCAGGCTCAGCCCAGATGCCGCGTCCGGACGTGCCCCGTTGGGCGCTGCCGCACTGCTTACCGCTGCTGATGACGCCACCGCCACCGCTGCTGCCGCCGCTGACCTTATCATCGCCATCCTCGAGTGGTACCCGCGTGCTGTACTCAAACAGGCAACCACTCCGCTCTTCCCACTTGTCCTTCCGCTCTTCATCGAGCAAAATCTGGTAGCCATCGTCACTACCCTCGCCGCACTCGCCTCGCCACCGACACAACATGCCTCGTTTGACATCCTCCCCACCGTTCGCGTCGTCCGCGCCATTCTCTACTTTGTCCACTCGCCGCAATGGCTTCCGTCACCCGGCACTTTGCAGCGACCAGCTACCAAGGCTCACGAGCTTCCCGATCCCCTGCCGCTGATGGCCACCATTTGTCTCGACACCCTGCCCATCGCCATTCCGCCGCTTGTGGCCCTCCTCGACGTCGCCCCGCCGGCATGGCCACTGCCCCATTCGCGACAGCGGCTCGGCTCGCTCCGTATGGCCGTCGCCGAGACGCTCACGCTCTTCACCACGTTTTCAGGCGACGTGCCCGACATCCTCACTACCCTTGTCCGCGAGAACGCTCTCCGCCGGATGACCGACCTGTTCTTTGCTTTTCCGTCGGCCAACACCTACAGCTCGGTCTACACCACGCTCGTCTCCACTTTGCTTGTTGCTGCCTACGTCCATCCCGAGCTGGTGGTCGAGCTCGCCGACTCGGTTGCTCTCCCGGTCCGCCTTGCCGAGCACACGTTGATGACGCTGCAGGCGCCCGGCCCGCGGCCCAGCAACATGGGCCACATCATCGCCCTCGGGAACGCTATCAAGGACAACGCCCTCCTCGCACCGCTCCTTGCCGACTCGCCGCCGTGGCTTGCCTTTTACAATGTTTTTCTCGTCCGCGCCAACCGGCGCGCCGACGGCCGCCTCTGCGAAACGCCGCTACTGGCCGTCTCGCCAGCCTCGCGCAAGGCCCGCAAGCAAGAAGCCAAGGATATGCGCCGCGCCATGCGCGAGTCGCTCGAGCTTGCCCAGCAGCGCAGTCTGGATCAGTCGTCGCCATCGTCGTCCAACGACGCCGTGGCCGAACAGCCGCCGCGCCTCCCCTCTTCCCGCCCGGTTCACCTCCCGCGGCTCGCCCTCGTTCCCGACGATGCAGCCCGCGAAGCGCAGGCCATCGTCGACGAGGCTGGCCCGCGCTTGCGCGGGCCGAGCCTTCTCCGTGGCGTCAGCGACGCCCACTCGTCAAACGGTCCAGGCACACCGCGCCCTACCGACTCGTCTCAGCTGCTCTCGTTTGCTGAGATGCTCTCGGCGCTCGAGACCCCTGCATCCGCGTCGGCCTCGGCCGCAGACGCTGCTGCAGACTCGAAGGATGGCAACGACGGCGCCGTCTGTGAGCCGGCCGGCCGGCTCAGCAGCGCTCACGAGCCGACGCCGGCACCGGACTCGTCTACCGGCCTCGACTCGGTGCTCGGTATGATGACCGTTGCCACCGTGCTTCTCGCCGGCGTGGCGACCGCCGTGTGGTGGGCGCGCGCAAGTCGGCCGTTTATCAACTAAATGACGTCTATCGTCACAGCTCGACCGCGTCCGAGATCATCGGCGGCGGCTCCTTGACGCCGGCGGGCGTGAGGAGCGCAGCGCTGTCGCTTGGCGGCGGCGGTGCGAGGCTGACATCGGCCGGCGAGACTGAGCCGTCGTTCGACGAGCTGCTCGAATCGTCGCGGACAATCGGGGTGAGCGTGAGTGTGGCAAGTGCCACTCCTCCTCCATTGTCGTTGTCGGCACCCAAGTCACCGAGCGGGTCGGTCTCGGGCGCTGTGTAGTCGTCCTGCTGGATGAGCTCGTCAAAGACCTCGTCAGTGAGCTTGATCATCGACTGCAGCTTGGGCTCCGCTGCCGACGGGCCGGCCTCAGTGGTGTTGAGGTAGTCGGTCGACGTCGAGCCTGCACCAGCGTTGAGGTACTGCTCGGTCTGGTCGAGGACGAGCTCAAAGACCTTGGCGGCCTGGATCCGCTGCGACATGATAGCTGCTGGCAGCTGCTTGCCGCCGAACGAGTGGTCATGCAGCCGCGCCACTATCTTGTCGCGGTTGGTGCGGGCGTGCTTGAAGAGCGTGACCACGGCCGACTCGAGGTGGCGCCGCGGGACTGGAGCGCGATCGAGCTGCGCAATCGGCGTCGACGACGCAGGCACTGTCGAGAGCGTGTCAAACAGCCGCGCCACTGCAGTCTGGTTCTCGAGAATAAAGTCGTTCATCTGCACCATGTGCTTCTCCTTGGTGCCAAACTCCTTGCCGTTGGACAGGTTCTGCAGCACCTTGCCGATCATGACCAGGAGCTTGCGCTCTTCGGGCGTGGGCAGCTCGTGGACCATGTTGAACGCCTCGGGCGCAGTGAGCGCAGGCACGAGGAAGCGAAGGAACATAAAGCCACCGACGGCAATCGAGTTCTGCACCCGCTGGTGCTCCTCGAGGAACCGTTTCGCCTCCTCCGAGTTGGGATCGAGCGCGCCGCGGAGCTGGTCCACCACATGGTTGACCTTGCGCAGCTGCGACGTGAGCGATGTGATCGTCGACTCAAAGTTGGCCAGGTTCTCCTGGACCGGTCCAAGAATGGAGCCGAGGACCGACATGTCCGACTGGATGTGCGGCGCGAGCGCCGCAAGGTCCGAGAAGCAGTTGTTGCCCTCGATGTACGCCTCGGACGTGTCGTCCAGGTGGTCGCGCAGCGAGTCGGCAATGTACAGCCCAAGGTCCTCCGAAGAGACAGGGAACTTGGACTGCATGCGGAGCCGGACGTGCTGGAAAAGGTGGCGGAACTCGATCGGCACCGCGTCCTGCGTCGCCTGGATGGCGGCAAAGACGCGCTGGCACCGCTCCAGGAGCGCAAACCGCTCCAACGCGTTGTTGCCCGACGACTTGGTCTTGATGGCATCAACATCGCCCACCCCCTCGAGCAAAAGCAGGTTCACCTGCCGCCCAATCGATTCGTGCAGGTAGTCGAGGCCCTTCATCTTGGAAAACGTCTTGAACAGCTTGGTGGCAAACGAGTTGGTGCGGAAGAGCGTCGACTGCGAGAGCGCGAGCGAGACCTCGCGCGAGACCATGTACAGGAGCATCGAGAGCGAGAGCCCGCGCGACTCGTACACCATGTTCACAGCCTTGGTGATCTTGTCCATCTCTGTCGCCTGCGTCACGTCACCAATAGTAGCAATGAGCTCGTGGTCCATCACCACAGTCTCCACAAACGACTGCAGCATGCCGGCCATCTTACGATCGTCGGCCGAGAGCGTCGGCGGTGCGCCAAACATGATCCGCTCCCGGATCTCCGGCGTGAGCACCGGCGGCCGGAGCAGTGCCTCGCGATCCTTCCGCCGCTTGTACACAAGGCCGAGAATGGCAGCGAGAATGCAGAGCACAACCGCGACAGCACCCACCGCAGAGCCGATGATCATCGGCGCGTTAGAAGTCGGCGACTTGGGAAAGAGCGCAGGGTCGCCCAAAAAGTTGAAAATGACTCCTGCGGCAGGCACGTACTCGAGCCCGCGCCGCCGGAGCGAAAGCTCCACCGGCCCGGAGCTGGAAATGCGCGGCGTGACAACCGTGTACTCGGTTGTCGACACAAAGCTCGCGTTGACGCTCACCGAGCCGAAAACCACCTCCATGCCCTTGACGTCCACAAAGTGCGTTCCGGTGAGCGTAATCGTCGCCCCGCCGGTCACCAGCCCGTCGGTAGGTGCCACCGCAGAGATCGTCGGGCACTCGGAGCCGCCCCAGTCGAGCGGCGCCGGGCAGAGGTTACTCGCCGAGCACGTCTGAGTCTCCATGCAGTACCCGCACTCCGGCCGCTCCGCCGTGTAGCACCCGTCGCACACAGCAACGTCTTCGCAGATGTAGTACTCAAAGTTGACCACGGCGTCAGTGGCAGTGTAGAGCTCAGCACCGGCGTAGAGGCGGACCTCGGCAGCTGTGAGCTTGAGCTCTGACGGCGGCGCCACGCACTCAACCTTGGTCGAGGACACAATGGTGGCGTTGACCCGGGTCTTCCGAAGCGTCGCGGGATTGAAAAACTCACACTCGAGCTTCTCGTCGATCGGGTCGAGCGCAAGCGTCGTCACAAACGGCACCACCGAGCCGCCGGTGTACACGCCGCGCGCCGGGACACTCGGGTCCTCGCTCAGCGTCGGGCACGCACCAAACTCTGCAGGTGTACATGTCGGACAGATAGCCTGGACCGGGCACGCCTCGGCCTCAGAGACACACGTGGACGTCGAGAGACACCATGCGCAAGACGGCGTCGTCCGGCACGACCCACATGACGAGTACTGCGAGCACTCTTGCACCACAAGCGTGGCCGCCGGCGACGTCTGCGCGACGTACGAGAGCCCACCGTTCTCCGAGTAGCACACCGAGTGCCGTCCATCGTCAATGAGCGTGATGTTGGCGCCAGGAACAATGCTCAGGACCCGATCCTCCAGCCGCTTCGACGCGTCGTCGCACGCCATCTGCGCCGCGTCGGCCGCCTCAGCACCAAACCCGAGGTTGACGAGCGAGACGTGAGTGAGCGGCGACAGACGCGCGCCGAAAAAGCGGACATCCGAAATGACATTGGCATCGACGTCGCCGACCGAGAGGCCAGTGATAGAGGTCGGCGACGCGCCATCGACAAACACGGTCCCAGCTGCGGTTGTGATCCAGCTCTGGCCGTCGTCGACCGAAATGCACACGTAGTGGGTGCCGATGTCCGTGACGCCGGCTTCGAGGGTCTCGGACGCACCCGCGAGGTGGGTGAGTCCAGTGAGCCCATCGCGCCCGGACCGTGCCTCACACAGGCTCGAGTTGTGCGAAAAGCCAAGCCACGTCGTCGGCGTCGAGACAAAGCCCGCATCGAGGGTAAGGGTCAGCGGCTCAAGGACGTGCGAGAGCCAGAGCTTAGGCAAGATGTCTGTCACGTCGCTCGCTGCAGCGGCAACGCCAGTGAGCGAGACCAGCGTCTGCTCGACAAAGCCCGAGCTCGGCCCGGTGACCGAGTAGCAGAGCTTGTATGCGCCCGGCGCCGAAATGCCTCTTGTCATGTTGAGCACCGTGTCCGAGACAGCGGCGCCACCTGCGGCAAGCGAAAACGGCAGGAGGACGTCAAAGCTGCCCGCCGCAGCGCACGAGCCGGTCGTGATGCCGAGGTACGAGGTCGGAGTGGGGAGCGAGCCGCCGGCATGGGTGAGGGTAAAACCAACAGCACCGACGCCAAGATTCGGCGGCACAAGCGAGGAAAACGAGTTGGCGGCGGCAACCTCGACCTGGAGCGTGCCGACAGAGGTTTGCTCGACCCAGGTCGTCGAGTCCACCGTGAAGCAGACAATGTAGGTGGTGGAGGATCCCGGGGTGGGCGGGACGCCCCATGTCATGGCCGACGCCGGCGAGCTCCACGTCGTCATGTCGATCTGCCCAAAGATGGTACCCGAGCAGCTGCCGATGCCAAAGCCAACCTTGACGTTGGCAGAGAGCGGGACAGTGCCGGCAAATGAAAAGGCCGGCATAGTGCCAGCGCCAGTCCGCAACGGCGACATGGAGGTGAGCGAGGTCGGGACGGCACGGACGACGGCAACAGATAAGTCGTCGCCCTGTGCCTGCCAGCTCACGCCGTCGTCAACCGAGTAGCACAGACGGGCGGTCTTGCCGGACTGGGTGAGGCCTGATGCGAGCACGACGGTGCCGGACGGGGTAGGATACGAAGTCGTGCCGTCGAGCGTGGTAGCGCACGAGGTGGTGTACGAAAAGGCAAACTTGGTGGTCGGCGTCGCCACAAGACCACCGATGGTGAGGACTTCGAGGGCGTCGGCGGCAACAATGCGAGGGGAGATCGAGGTGAGCGAGGTCGGGGTGGCGACGGTGACCGTGAGAAGCGACGGGTTGGTCTGGAGCACCCAGTTCTCGCTGGCGACACCAAGTGTGACAGTGTAGCAAAGCGCGTAAGTGGTAGGGCTGACCTCGTCAAAGGCCGAGCCGAGAGCGACGTTCGTGGCCGCAGAGAGGGCGGTGACGGCGGTCCGGTACGACGCCTGGTTGCACGCACCCGCCTCGTCCTTGACCGCTGCAGGAATAAAGGCAATGGCAGACTTGGGTGAGACAATTGCGTTGACAAAGTTGATCGCCGGCGTCGTCCGCGAACCGATGACAGTTGGCGTAAAGCTGGTGATCGACGAGCTGAGCGCCGAGATAACCTCGACGGTCTCGCCCGACGTAGTGTAACTCACGCCGCCATCTACCGAGTAGCAGACCTGGTACGTGCCATCGATTCCGAGCGCCGGTGCAATGGTCAACTTGGACGAGGCCGTCGAAAAGGCTGAGACCGAGACAACATTACCTGCTGTGCTGCAGTCAGGGTCAGCGGTGACACCAAGGAAGGTGTGTGGCGAGAGGAACGGTGTCGAGACGGTCAGCGTCGGCGTCATGGTCGCAGCAAAAATGGCCGGGGAGACGGCAGTGATGGCATTGGCGTTGGCGGCAACGGCGGTGAGCGTGACGGCGGTCTGTTGCGTCCAAGACGTGCCCGAGTTGGTCGAGAAGCAGACCTTGTAGGCGCCAGCCGAGGGAAGCCCGGCAGGCAGGACAATAGTCTGCTGCTCAAGAGCCGCAGGCATGGCGACCGTGACCGGAGGCTCCGAACTGCAGGTGGTGAGTGTAAAGCCAATACGACACGTCCCGCAGCCGATGGCAACAACCGAGCCAGAGCGGGTGAGAACAACCGAAGCAGGCGCGCCGACACCGACAGCAGCCGGGGCCACTGAGCCAACGACAGCAGCCGAAGCCGCAGGAAGGACAAAGATTTGTGCGGGAACCGCGATCTGGCCAATCCACGACGCGGGCGGCGCCGGAGAGGCTGGATCAGTCGAGTAGCACGGCGTGAACACGCCGCCCGACGGGAAGCCGGCCGAGAGCGTGACTACGCCGGGACCGCCAAGTGCAACGCTGCCAATGCGATCCGAGAGGCACGACGAGCTGGTAAAGGCGATCTTGGCGTTGGGGTCGACCGGCGACGGCGTGCCAATCGTCACCGTCGTGGCACCGGCCACGGTCACGAGCGGATCGACAGTCTCGATGACGAGCGCGTTGGGGTCGTTGGCAACAGGAATGGAGCCGCCGATGACCTGGTCGGTAAAGGTGATGCCCGAGTCAGTCGAGACACACAGCGCAACCTCGGTGACGGCTGCATCGAGGACAAGGGTATTGGGGAACGTGACCAAGCTCGAGGGATCGGTGAGTGGCATGCCGGCGGCCAGATGGCCGGCCACGTCGGCGCACGTGCCCGGCAGCGCAATAGCGACGTGTGTGAGCGACGAAATATGCGGGCCGAGCACTTCAAAGCCGGGCTTGGACGCGTTGACCATGGTCTGCGGCGTAAAGCCCGTGATGAGGTTGGCCGACGGGAAGACAACCGTGACTCCCGGCGAGGTCTGCTGAACAAAGGTCGTCCCATCGTACGAAAAGCAGACGTCGAGCTCGACCTTAGGAGGGCTGACAGGCCAGGCGCCTGGCAGCGTCACGGCGCCGTTGAGCGTGGTGCTGCTTGCCAGACTGGAGACCGGTGTCTCGAGCAGCCGGAGTGAGGGTGAGGAGCAGCCGCCGGGGTAGGCAAGAGCAACAGCGGCGGCTGGAAACAGGGCGGTGTTGGCGCCGATGGTAAAGACAAAGGATGTCGCGACACCGTTCGATACCTGCTGCGCGCCAGAGAGGACGGCCGAGTCGGTTGCCAGCGCGTCGACGGCCACAAACTGACTGGCGACTCCCTGGTGGACCGGAGTGACACCAGTCTGGATGCAGACATAGTACGTGCCGGGCGAGACGGTGACGGGCACGCTGATTGCAGAAGAAAAGATCTCAAAGGTGGCGACCTCAGCGACGCAGGAGTCCGTCGAAGAGACAATATACGCCAGAGTTGTCGGGGTAGGGACCACGCCAACAAAGTCGATCAGCGCCTCAACATCTCCTACGATGCTGCTTGGCGAGATTGCGGTGACAGCAGCGTTGGGCGAGGTGACGGTCAACGACTGTTGCGAGTCGACAAACGAGGCGCCTCCGTTGACGGAGCCACAGACGGTGTAATCACCGGCGCTGAGAGTCGACGAGGGCGGGACGGGACGCCCGGAAAGTTTGTCTTGGACGTCACCAGCTCTGGGTCGGAACAGCGAGGGTTGCCCGACACATCAAAGCCGTAAACAGTACCGGTCTCGGTGAACGCACCACCTTGAAAGTCGAGGACAGGGAGTGAGCCAGCACCAATGACTGCAGGGTTGATGGCGGTAAGGAGGCCGTCGCGGACTTGGAGCGTAACACCGGACTGGAGAACCCAGGTGTTGGGGTAGACCGAGAGGCAGACGACATAGTCGTTGCTCGAGCCAAAGTCACTGCCAGAGACAGCAAGCTCGGTGCCGGGCTCCGGAAAGTCAAATTGTGGCTGGACGCTGCCGTCGCACGAGCTGACTGCAAAGCCGATCTTGGTCGTTGGCCCTGCAAACGCAGACGCGGCCTTGGGCACGACACTGAGGGTGACGGCCGTGGAGACGCCGATAGAGTTCGGCGTGATGCTGGCAATGTCGTCAGCGGCGGCGGCAAAGAACTCAAGCGTGACCCGGCTTGGGTCGACCTTTTGGAACGGTCCGTTTGACTTCTCGGCCACACACAGGTGGTAGGTTCCTGCCGTGGGGGCCGAGGAGGTGAGCACAACCGAGTTGCCCGACACAACGGCCTTGCCGATTGGATTGTTAGTCGGACACGCCGAGGGCGAGGCGACAATACCGGCGTACATGATGTTGTCAATGCCCTCAGAAGACAAAAGGTTCAGCGTCAGTACGCCGCCAGTGCCGCCGACATCGGCGGCAAAACGCGAGGTCTGGACGCCGTCAATCATCGTCTCGACTTCAGAAGCCATGGGAATGTAGATGTACGAAACATCATCAAGTGGGTCGTTGGTGCTGTCGAGGAAGATCTGGAGCTTGGCGAACGAGCCCTTGGCCAGTCCGGGCATGACGCACGTGATAAAGTTCATGCTTGCATCGATGGAGGCAGCATTCGAAAACGATCCGTCGTTAAAGTTGCATGTGATGGTGGTGGACACGTGCACAAGGTTGGTCATGTAGACCTTAAAGGTGGCGCCCTGGAGCGACTGGGTCGGGGCCGAAGTGACCTCGACCACGACGGAGCGCTCGTAGTAGGCAGTCATTAGGCCGGCTTCGGCCGCGATACCGCCATTGACAGAGCAACCTGCGCGCCTAAAATAGTGTTGGATGCCAAAGTCGGCACTGTTCACCAGAGTAGCAGTCAGAGGACTATACGGCTGCAGAAGATTAGACTCGCCTCCAAACTGGTGAGTAGAGAGACCAGCGGGCAGAATGGTTGCGTCCGTATTCCAATTGCCGATATAAGTGCCTCCGTTCCTCAATGCCAGGTAAAAGTTTTGGATCGAATCCCCGGCGCTGGTAACAGTGTTGATCTTGAACTCCAGGCCGGTAAAGATGGCGTCGGCATGGGCAGCAAGTCCGAAAGACGAAAACTGCAGGCTGTTGCAGTACTCGTCATTGCAGAGGTTACAGGTGGCGTACGAGCCGTCGGGACCACCCTGCGCATTGGCGACATCACCGTTCCAGGCTAACATCCCCGAATTCAACTCAATCACAGAGCTCGCATAGCCGGAGACCGACTCGGCAACCATGACGGTCCTCTTTGGCCCGGCAGAGACCGGGGCGATGACCAGGGCCACCACGAGCAGAGCGGCAACGACTCGAAACGACAGCGACACCATGACGATTGCAACAAAGCCTGTGACGAGTATGTCAATAGTGAGTACAGACTCGGCGGTGGGGGTGAAGTGTACAAGGAAGAGCAAAGGGGGGGGGGTAGAGCGGTAAGGGGGGAGGGGGGGAGGGGGGGGAACGAGCAGGGATGGCCGCCCGAGGTGAGTTTGACCGCAAAGAGCCGACCACCACAATCGGGCATGTTCATCCATGAACAATTGTCATTGGGGAAAATTGGAAGGAGGAGGGAGCCAGTTTCCCTCTTTCCCCCTTCGGGTGGCAGCACGTGTGCTGGGTGGTGGTGTGGTGGTGTGGTGGTGGGGAAGGGGGGGAGGGAATGGGTGGAAGGGGGCGACGAGCAGGAGGGAATATACGTACTGTTGTTGGGGATGGCAGCCTCTGGTTGGGTGTAGAGACCGTTGTTGGGAAAGGGGAGGAGGGGCGGGGCGGGGAAGGTGGGCAAGGGAGCTGACGGTGGTGTCGCGTGGCTGGTGAGAAGTGATGACCATTCCATCAACGTCATTTTCAGTGGTTATACTGAAAAACTGAACGAGACACAGCGAAACGTGCGACGGCAAAAATTTGTTGTCATCGAATAGTCATCAGCAGCCACCGTCTGCCATCGGCATCAAGCCCACTCACAATAGCAACTAGCTATCACACGGACGATGAATGTCCCTGGAACTGTGTCTCTGGCTTGTAGAGTTGATTGGCAACTTGCGGCGCAATGATCTTCTGTACCATGCCCGGAAGCTGATGCCAGGAGCCGATCCAGCGATGCTTGCCACCCACACGCACACCTCGGTCTGCTTCCCATCAGATGACCAGCGGTGATCAACACACAGGCAGCAGCCGGCGAGTGTGGTGCTGTGGGGAATGCGTGTGATTGGCTGCCGACATCGGTGTAGCGGAAACGTTCCGCAACGACGGGCAACGGTTTCATTGCGTGAGGAGCGGCACAATTTGTCAACGGCAACCAGCAGGTCTCGCCAGCATCAGGACGACCACCTGACTTCCTTCATCTCATCATCATGGCGGGCGAGTTCAATGGTAACATCCGCGACATGGCGTTCTGGCGTGGCGCCGTGGCCGAGTTCCTCGGCACTATGTTTGTGGTCTTCATCGTGACCTCGGTCTGGGTCTCCAACCCAGCCATGGGCATGACCGGCGACCTTGCTCTGGCCACGGGCTTCACCTACGCCGCCGCCCTCTACTTTGCCAAGGGCTACTCGGGTGGTCACCTCAACCCGATCGTTTCCCTTGTCGCTGTTGTCTTCCAGCAGGTACGCCTCCTCTTATATCCCGCTTGTTGCCCTCTAGCTCGCCCTCTAGCACCCGCAAGCGCCCGCTGCTTGCCTCCGGGCCTGGGTCCAACGGCTGTCCGTTGCGGCCTAACGGCCGTTCCCTCTCTGCAAATTTTTGGCCTTCTGCGCGTCGCCTTCTTCCTTGTCTCCAGAAGCGGCACACCCACGCTCACTCACATGAACCTTGTCTTGCATGGTACAGATCCACGTCATCCAGTTTGCTGTCTACTTCCTCATGCAGATCCTCGGCGGGATCATCGGCTCGGCGTTTGTGCGCGCGGCGCGCGACGGCCAGCACCAGAACCAGTGGCTCGGCGCTGTCCGCGTCTTCCCCAACTCGACTGATGGGCAGGCGTTCCTGTGGGAGTTCATGGGCACGCTCTTTGTCCTTATTGTGTTTGTGGAGACCTCGTACGGCAAGGCCTTCCGTGCCGGCAACATCGCGCCGCTGGCTCAGGGCACCGCGTACTACGCCGCCACGGTCGCCACTGGCCGCTGGACGTCGGCCTCGCTCAACCCGGCCCGCGCCTTTGGCCCGGCCCTTGTTGCTGACCGGTGGGACGACCACTGGCTGTATTGGATTGCTCCGATTGTTGCCGCCGTCGTCGTCATCATCCTCGGCGCCTTTGTCTTCAACGTCGCCAAGCCGATCGGCATGGGCCCGAAGCCCGCCACCGCCCAGACCGATGAGGAGGAGGGCGCCCCCATGCGGGTTGTTAACCCGGGCAAGTAGCTGCGTGTGTTGATCGAGTCTGACCCTATCCTGTCTGTCCTCTCCTGTCGCGTCGTGCCCTGTCCTTCCTGGCCTCGACCGCGACCGCGACTATTACAACCGTCCACCTTTCCCATACACAACCTCTCTGCCTCACATCATCTTCTCACCCCCCCCCCCCCACCATTGTTGCAATCCAGAAGTCCAAACCATCCATCCCTTTGCCTCGATAAGATCAGGATCGCCCCCCCCCCCCTCCCCCCCTCCTTTTTTTTCCCCCGCTACCGTCCGCCCAGCAGCGGGTGGCGGTTCCTTGGCGAGCCGAGTCGGCCAAAAGCCGATGGCCATCCTCCATCCATCACATCACCCAACTCTCTGTCTCGACGGAGAAGCGGCGAGTTAGAGAAGGCGAACGAGCAGATACAAGCCAGCCTTGCAGTTTCCAAGAGCTAGTGTAACGGACCAACAAGGAAGAGATACACACGTAGCCAAGCATGTCTAGCCGCCGACCCAACCGTCCCAAGACGCAGCGGGGCAAGCGTGCTCTCAAGGCCCGGGAGGCTAAGATTGTGGAGGACTCCAAGAAGGCCCTGCTGCTGAAGGGGCCCAAGTGCTCGGCCGGTGTGACGCAGCTGCTCCGGGAGCTGCATGCCATGCGCCGGCCGCTCTCTGTCCTCTTCAACCGCAACAACTCGGTCCGTCCGTTTGAGGATGAGGAGTCGATCACGTACCTGACGGGCAAGAACGAGGCCGCCCTCTTTGCCCTCGGCACCTCGACCAAGCACAAGAAGAACCGGCTGATCATGGGTCGGACGTTTGAGAACCAGGTGCTGGACATGATCGAGTTTGAGGTCGTCAACTTTACCTCCATGTCCGAGTTCAAGGGCAAGGCCAAGTCATCCGTCGGCTCCAAGCCGCTCGTCCTCTTCCAGGGCGAGCGCTTTGAGACTGATGACGTATTTGTCGCCACAAAGTCGCTGCTCATGGAGTTCTTCCTCGGCAACACAGAGCTGACAGAGCTTGATCTTGCCGGCGTCGAGCATGTGGTCATCGTCTCGGCCATGCCGGGCGACTTTATCCACATCGGCCACTACGCCATCGAGCTCAAGAAGTCCGGCTCTCGCCTGCCGCGCGTCGAGCTTGTGGAGATCGGGCCCGAGTTTGACCTGGTCATGCACAGGACACACTTTGCTGATGCCGCCCTCATGAAGGACGCCATGTTTGTGCCCAAGGACCTCCGCCCCAAGAAGGTCAAGAACGTCTCCCGCGATGCCTTTGGCTCGGTCGTCGGCAACATCCACATGTCGCGCCAGGACCTCACCGAGGTCAACACCCGCAAGGTCAAGGGTCTCCGCCGCTCGCGCGACAAGGCCCTCGCCGCACAGGCTATTGCCGAGGCTGCCGCCGAGGTCGAGCTCGAGGACGGCGGCGACGCCGGCCCTGCCCGCAAGCGCTCCCGCCGCTCCTAGCCGGTTCATGGTACGATTCTCGCCCCGCGCCAGGCTGAACAACGTACGGTAAAGTGAGCGATTATCACACACACACACACAAACCTGATGTTGCTCCGCGAGCGCAGGGCGCCGAGGCGGTCGGCGGGCGCCATCGCAGTGTCCTCGTGCCGCCACCTCGGGGGCTGTTCCTACACGGCTCAACACACTACGTGCGCGCTCATTTACTGGCAAGGGCAGGCCTAGCCCTGCGAGTGCCACGCGAGCTTCCACCACGGAATCAGCCGCGACGTCGACTTTTGGTAGAGCTTGTAGAGGTGTGACCGCGCCGGCGACGCCATCATCCGCTCTTCCACCAGGACGGTGACCTGGTGAAGGACGGCAAGTTAAACGCCGCGCCCACCAGCATCCACCCTGCGCCGCAGGCCAGAGCAAAACCACCCAGCGCCGTCCAGAATAGGCCCTCGCCAAAGTGGTTCGGGTGCCGCGAGTACCGCCACGTGCCGGTGCACAGCAGCGGCGCCTCGCCCATCTCGCGCGTCGTCACAAACTCGTACAGCTCGTTGTCCGCCACGTGCGCGAGCAGCAGCCCGCACACCGCCGCCGCAGTCGCCATTGTGTCCATCACCGTCCACGCCTGGTCGGCGCTCCCAACCACCGCAAAGATAGGCAGCGAGATGCCCACAAGCAGCAGATGCTGCACGCCAAACACGTACCACAGCGAGAGCAGCGGCCATGCCTTGCCAAACCGCTCGCGCATCGCCACGTACCGCCAGTCCTCGCGGGCGCCAATCTGCCATTCTTCGCGCCGAAAGTACGAGTGCGTGAGGCGGAGCGCCCACACCACCACCAGCGCCACGCAAACCACAAACCGCGACCAGCCGGGCGCGCCCGGAGCCAGCGCAGGATCGCCGGCAGGATGCAGGGCGGCAAGGGCAAAGAAGGCCGGCGGAATGAGCGACCAGTACGGATCAATGAGCCAGAACGAGCCCTGCACAAGGCCCACCAGCCAGAACACCGCCGTCACGTTGAGGGCAAAGAGAACGTTGGCCAAGAGCAGCGGGTGCCACCCGGCGACTGCGCACGTTGCCGCAGGCAGCGGCAGGCCCATCCAATGCGAAGCAACAGGCGTGCACTGGGCATACCCTGCCGCCTGCTCGATCACGACCTCCATGGCCTTCACCATCGCTCGTCCATCCTGCCACCAGCTTCCGCTTCCTCCAGCTGACGCCACCAGCCAGCTCGCCGGAGAGGCAAACACTCCGCCGCCACCGCTTGGCACCACGCACGAGCACGACGCCCGGACCGCCGCCACACACACCACCGCAGGCAAGGCCACAAGCACAAGCACAGCCAGGTTAATACGCTGCCTCACGCTCTCGTCACTCTCTGCCATGTTGTGCGTCTGTCACCTGTCGTGTGGGTGGGCAAGAGAGAGTGTGTGTGTTAGGGAGAGTGGGGTGGGGGTTGGGGTGGGCCCACAGGCGGGTCGGCTACCGGCTAGTGTGGCAAGGGGGGGGGATGGCGATCAGGGTACTGGAACATGATTTCGGGATGCAGATCTGTGTATGTGTGTGTGTGTGGGGGGGTAGGCTAGAGATGGTGGGTGGGGCTGATATGGATGGTGGTAGGAGCAGGAAAGGACCCTTTGCCCGTGGGGTGGTGGTGGTGGTGATGTCGAGCATCTCAATCCTGTCCAGGCCCTCCCTGCCTCAGCTAGCGGTTAAAGCAGCTCTGGAGGGGGCATGAAGACGGCTTGTAGCGGTCGGATAGCGGCATGTACATACTGAGGTGGTGATGATGGGTGCATCGGCTATCTGCGGTCTATGGAGCAAGTGTAGAGACGCTGTACAAATATGAGCCATTTCCCGCCTTCCCGCTGGCTGCATGCCTCTCATCTCATCTCGTACACATCTTGGCCTCACTACTACCAACCTTGCCCTCTGAAAGAGCCCACCACTGCTACCCAGCGACTTCATATATGTAGTCGCTGGGTAGCAGTGGTGGGCTTTCTCACCCTCTTCGTGCTTCAATCTGTTCTTTTTCCCCCCACAACGACGACGGTGTCCTTCCAGCGGCCAAAAAAATGAGGGTACTCTCCCAAAACAGGAAATATAGTCGATTGTCTGCCGAGGCGTGATCCACATACTCGCACGTGCCAGCAGAGTCGGCGAGGTTGAGGAGGGGGATGGAGAAGGGGGAGAGGAGCAAGTCTGCTCACCTCTCTACTGCTTTGCAATCCTTGATCATGTCTGAGAAGCAAGCTCTTGTCGGAAGCGCACCCGCTGGCGCGCCGCCTCCGGCGTACCACGCCGGCCAGCCTGGACCGCCGCCGCCTGCACAGGTTCCAGGTGCGTATGGTGCGGCACCGGCAGGGGGCTTTGCTGGCCAGCCTGTGGCCTACGGCTATGGGCATGCGACGGCTGTACCCGGCGGCTGCCCGCACCGAAACCTGCACACCTCGTTCACCTGCTGTGGCATCACCACGGCTGTCCTCTGCTTCCCCATCGGCCTCATCTGCTGCCTGGCCAAGCCCGAGAAGCGCTGTCGTGACTGCGGCCTCCTCCTGGACACAGGGTGCTAGGAAGGGAGAGCAAAGATACATCGATTAAATTGGCGTGGCGTCTCGTGCTTACACTGCTTCCCTCCAAGCGCACGATTTCATGGTCCTGTCCGCGGCAGACTAGTCGTACAGATCAACGATGCGGGCGAGATCACGGCCGCACGACGGGCGTGGGCACTGGCGAGCGGCACCATGCTGGATCTGGTTCCGGACATCGGCCGCGCACGCGTGACAGTACGTCCGGTGGCCGCAGGGGAGGTTGATAGACTCGCGGCGGGCACAGGCGCTGCAGACGCGGCACGGCAACGCCGCGAGCTGGGTCACCGGCGGCGGCGACCGGCTCGCGGCACCCGAGCCCGAGTCGGACGACAGTTCATCGGCGGCCATGACGGCCGGACGGACGACCATGCCGAGAATCGGTGCCCGGCAGAGCGGACAGAGCGAGACCTGGCGCGCGCAGTCGAGGCAGGTCGCCGAGTGGCCGCAGTCGAGCAGGACCGTGTTCTGCTGCGCGTCAAAGCAGACGATGCATTCGGGCGCAGGTGTCGGCGTTGGCACGGCCTCGGCGTCGGCTCCCTGGAGGTAGCCTTCGTCGTCGTCATCTGTCGAGAGCTGCAGCAGCGGCGCGCGCTGAAGGACCATGGGTGCGACCTGCGAACGAGCCATGGTAATGGCCCGCACAATCTGCCGCCGCATCTCCTCGGTCCGTGCAAACGAGAGGTCGATGTTCTCGATCGACGCCCCGAACAGGATGGCCTGCTCCAGATGAATGAGCGCGAGCAGCCGCGAGCGGAAGACCTCCAGGCTTGACATGACAACCAGCGAGCAGATGGTGGTTAGGATCGAGCAGACAATGACAAACGAGCCGTACGCAGTGGTGCAGAACGTGACGTCGGCATCCGAGTGTGCCTTGTCGCCGGTTCTCTCGTCGCGCTGCACCTTGTCGCACTCGACAACTTGAAACCGCCACGACATGAGGAATCGCCAGAGCCAAAGCGCAAAGAGAAAGAGAAAGATGACGACGGCCGCCCGGATCCGGACCAGCGACCGGTGGCCGAGCGAGGTCCAGAGCGAGTTGACTCCAAAGACGACCCCGAGTGAAATGAGCGAGAACAGCGCCACGTTGAGCAGCGAGGCGCCGTCAATGACCACAGACGCAAACGAGAGCAGGAGCTCGATGATCCCAGCCGTGCTGGCCGCCACCACCGCCACCAGCCCGGCTCGCCCAACTCCATGCCGCATCTCGGACGCCACCGCGGCTGCGAAAGAGCCCTGCGGCCGCGGTCGCAGCGGGAGCAGGCCCGTCCGCACCGTCTCTAGCCACTCAATGTCGGTGTCAGCCATCCTGACCACCTCGCCACGCCCATCACCTGCCCCTGCTGGGCCTTCGGCGCCTCGCGGCGTGCCCACGGGCGAGGCCACAAGTACAGCCGGAGCAGACTCGATGGTATCCGCCGACGACTCGGAAACGCACGTCCGTGCCGACGTATCTGATGATGACAGCACAGCCTGTGCCGGGAGCATCGGCAGAGGATTGAGGGCAACCAGCGACGAGGAGGAGGAGGAGGAGGAGGAGGAGGAGGACAACGACGGCGGCGGCAACGACGACGACGGTGCTCCTTGCTGATCCTCAGATGCCAGCCTGGCCTCTACTCTGTCCGAAGCATGTTGTGTGGTCAGCGTGGCCTGGCTCTGGCTCTGGCTAAGGCCCTGGCCTCGATCGTCGTCCATGTCGTGTTCCTCGCACCCTGGACTTGGACTTGATGCACTTTCGCCGACCGCAGCCGCGGGCATGGCAGACAGTGCCAGGTATTGGCGAGCTAGGGGGGAGTTGTGGGGAAGGAGGTGTTTGTGACCACGGTGGCGACTTGGGCTCGCCAGGAGAAGCTTGGTGTGGCAAGAGGAGGAGGAGGAAATGGCGGTGGTGTGTGGGGACAGTGGCCAAAGGCTGTGGTGCGGCTGTCGTTTGCCGGTGCGAACGATCGGATCATGTCCGAGTGACATTGGGGAGGACGTACGTTTGTTGAGAGAGAGAGGGGGGGGGAGGGGGGGGGGGGGGAGGAGAAGATGGTGGTGCTCCCCGGGCTGCTGCAAGCCAGACAGTAGTAGCTGACCATGCAGCAGTGAAGGAGGGGCTACGCGATGGGGAGCGGATGAAGCGACGGATCGTGCGGCGATGACATGTTGTACGAGATGATGTCCGAGATGTTGGCGTAGGGATAGGCGTCGACGGCAAAGAACGGATCGTGGACAAGGAATGAGTCAGGCTTGCTCGTCTCCCAGCCGATGAGGAGGACAAAGTGCGAGTTGTGGCGGACGTGGGCGATGCAGACGGTGCCGGCCTCGATGAGGGTCTGTAGCTCGGTGTACGACGGCTTCTGGGCCTCAGAGATGAAGACAATGTCGAGGCCATGGGTCGAGAGCGAGTTCGGTTTGTCCAGCACAAGGTTGTTGCAGTCACCACCAGCGCAGACGTAGCCATCGTTGCTCCGCAGCCAGGCGTTGAGCGAGCCCGGATCGATGACGTGAACGCCCGGGATGCGCGCGCCGCGGCCAGAGAGGGCCATCGAGACGCACGACATGGCACAGCCCTGCTCGCACACCGTCGCTGGCTTGCACCCGCACGCACGGCACTCGGCCTCGGGCCCCATAGTCGCATCTCTCCACCGCGAGTCGCACTGATGGTAGTGCGGATACGTGAAGGGAACCACCGTCTTGCCATGCGCCAACCAGCTCGAGACCATGACGCCCAGGAGGACAAGCCAGAGGCAGACGCTGCCTGACGGAACCATGATTGGGTATGCAGAAGGTAGGGTGTAGTTGAGTGTCGATGTCGGTCTCCGTGCCTGTGCCGGTCTCCGTGCCTGTGCCGGTCGCCGTGCTGCTGGCTGGCAACAGTTTTTTGGGCAGGTTGTGCAGCAGCGTGCGGCGCGCGGGCCGAACTTGGGCGTGAGGCCGGGTGATGGCAAAGCAGGCGGGTTGAGGGCACACAGATGAACATGCGGCAGGAAGGAGAGGAGAGGCAAGGCCAAGAAGGAGAGATCAGGGAGAATCGCGTGTGTGTGTGTGTGTGTGTGTGTGTGTGTGTGTGTGTGTGTGTGTGTGTGTGTGGTTCTTTGATTTGGTGTTAGGGGAGGGGGGGGGGGAAGGGGGAAGAAGCAATTAGGCATCGTCCTCGACCTTGGGCGCGAGGTAGAAGCGGATGTGGCCCATGTCGCCGACGGGGTACTCGACGACGAGCGGGACACCGTTGGACATGGAGATGGTGACGGTCGGGGCAAGCGGAGTGGCCTTGGTGAAGAACGAGAGGTAGCGGAGCGCAAACGACTGCGAGACGGGCTCCTGAAGCTCGATGGAGACGCCCGGCGAGTCGGCATCGTCGTCGATAGCGGCCGACTGGCGGAGCGCAATCTTACCTGTCCCGAGCTCACCCTTGGAGGCAAAGGTGACTCCCTCCTTGGTGGTGGTGATGACCACGGTATCGCCGATGACCGAGAGATCGCGGCAGATGCGGGCAAACTCAGCCGACGGCATGGTGACAACCGACGAGTAGTCGGTCGACGGGATGCCAAGGCGCTCCGAGTCGATGTCCAACCCGCGGAGCTGCCAGTCGGAGACCTTGGACCCGTCCTGGCTCTCAAACATGAGCGTCACGAGGTCACCGTTGTCGTCGGCCTTCATCGTCACTGCGTCGTTGTTGCCCACGCACCGCACAACCTTGGACATGGCGAGCAGGTTGAGCCCGATCGAGATGTTGCGGTCACAGCGGAAGTGATCGAACCCGTCCGCCCGCATGAGGAGCGAGACCAGCGAGACGTGCGACGAGTCCATAGCCTGCAGCGAGATGCCCGTCGACGAGCAGTCAAAGTTGGCATCCGTCACGAGGTCCTTCACGGCCTCGAGAATCTGTGCATGTCGGAATTCCCCACCCCCATTCGTGAGCATACACACACACACACTCTCTCTCTCTCTTTCTCGCTCCGGGGCGGTGGAGACCAGCCCACATGGCTAATTTCCACCCGGCAACAGGGGCGGGGGGGGGGGGGGGGGGCAAGATTCTACCGCTCGAAAAAAACGCTCTGCGCCATTTCGGGGCCTTTCGGCGACGTACCTTCTTGAGCAGGTCACCCTGTGGACAGTATGGCAGACAACGGGGGGAGGAGGGAGGGTGAGTTAGGGTAGGACATGGGAGGGAGGCTGGGGGGGGGGGGGGGGGGGAGGGGTGGTGGAAGGAAGGGGGGGGGCGAAGGGGGGGAGGCGGGTGTGTGGTGGAGGTGGAGGTGGAGGTGGGGGAGAGGGGCGGAGGGTGTAGAATCTTCCCATCGCCGCCACTTCGGGGCCTATCCGCATGGCCTAGGGCGAGGGGGGATGGCGATTCAAGCCATGCGGAAGGGGTGGGAGAGGGTTGTGCGGATGGGGCGGGGGTAGGGAGGGGAGTGGGGTGGGGGTGGACTCGTACCTGCGGCAGGCGGGCCTCAAACATGGTGTGTGTGTGTGTGTGTGGTCGGAGGGGGAGAAGTGGCTGACCGTGTGGGCGTCGGCGACTCGCCGAAGACAACCGAGCTTGAGTGAGTCGGTCAAAGCCCTGGGCGAGTCACCGACGCGCAGGAAGACTTTGCCCTTCCCCCAACCCATACATGTGGTTTTACGGTTGGCTGAACGGCTATGACTAGAATCCGTGGTAGGGAGCATACGAGGTGCATTGGTCGACGACAACGGCCGGCTTTGCGGCACGCGGGGCCGGGGTACAGCCCTCAGGCTCGATCAGGTACTTGTAAGGGACGGAGACCGGCGGGAGGGTGGTGGCGAGGCCGCGGTTTGCGGCAGCGCGGTTCTGGGTCTCGAGAACCACCTTCTTGGTGGGATCCCAACGTGCGGAGCGCGCGGGCGGGTCTGCATCGGCCGAGTCGCGGAGGCGAGTGGGGAGGAGGACAGCGGCTGAGGTGGCGGCGACGGCGGCGTCGAGCTCGGTGGCGTCGGGGACGACAGCGCGCGAGTAGAGCGGGGTAGCGACGGCGCGGAGCTTGGACATGCGGGTCTTGCCAAAGGCCACCTGCTGCTCGGCCTTTTCGACCAGGTCTGTTCCGCGCCATCCGGCCTCGCGCTTGCGCAGCGCGCGCCTGGAGCGTAGCGGCGTGTGCTTGAGCTCGACGCTCCGCAGGCCGGGTACCACGCCCGGAACTGCCAGCATCTCGGCCTTGGTCCGGCGCACCATGTTGCGGCGGGCGGTGGCAAGCGGCGCGCCGGTGGTCCGCGGCGGCGTAGCCAGCTCGCCGTACGGCGTCTTGGCCTTGCTCCCGCCCGAGCCCTGCGGCGCGCCAGCGGCACTCTCAGCCTTGCGCCGGCGCCGACCGCGGCGAAAGCCGGCGTAGCGGATGCGCCCAGCCTTGGTGAACCGGGCCTCGTCGAGCGAAGTCGGGACCTGCGTCGCGAGCCCGCTGTCGTCAGCGACAGTGGGTGCTGCGGCGAGCGGCGGAGCGTCGCCCGGCGTAGGCGGCACAACCGGTGCGGCGTAGGCCGAGGGCGTTGGGCGGTTGCGGCGGTTGCGGCCCGAGCCCGAGTGGGCCTTGCCCTTTCCCTTGCCCTTGCCCTTGCCGCGACGACGCGATCGCCTGCGGTTCCGCGAGCGGAGTTCGTCCGCCTCGCCCGACGCGATCGAAGCCTCCAAGGCACCAGACCTGGCGAGCGTCGGGTCCGAACCGCCGGCAAAGCCGCGGGCAATGCGGAGCGAGTCGGACGGGCTAGCGGCGGCCTGGCTGGCGGCAGTCGGGCCGGCCTCCGGCAGCGAGGATACCGACGCAACATCGTTGTTCGCCAGCAGTGGCGACGAGTCGCGGGTGTGCGAGGCCTTGATCTTCTTCCTGTCGCGGCCCTTGTTCAGCAGCGACTTTGCCAGCGTGCCCGCCGACATGCCCGCCGGCCGCAGCCTGCTGGGCACGCTGCCCCTCCGCCCGCGGAAGGCTGCCACAAGGCTCCCTTCCTCGGCCGTCATCTCCTCGCTCGCCATCCTCGTCCCGCAGCTGCAGTGCCTGTGGGAGAGGGTGGGAGAGGGGTGGGGTGGGTGAGGAGGTGGTGGGGGTGAAGAGGGGGGGCGAGGGGTAAAGGCGGACGGCGGAGGGGAACGGTCGGAATTTGGAGAGTGGAGGAAGGGGGGGGGGGGGGGGGGGGGGGGGCGAGCCTAAGCCGATGGCTTGATCTTTCCAATTGACCTTGCTCTAGTCTGGTCTGATCTACCGCGTGTGCCGTATCGATGGCAGGAGAGTCGTGGCTGGCCTGATGAGGGAGACAGTGGCTTGGTGTGGCTTATGTGGCTTACGTGGCTTGGCTTGGTGTGGCTCGCGTGGCTCGTCTGATGGACTTGCGCTGGCGCGAGCGGGTAAAAAATCGTTCGACTCAACTCGTCGACAGCAAGTTACCAGACGAGGCCGCGACAACAGGTGCCGAGCGCCATGGCTGACCAAGACGTGATCGAAGTCAATTCGCTTCTCGAGTCTGGGCTGGTGACCCGGGAGAGGGTTCGGGCGGTGCTGGAGGAGGCGCGCGCGGCGTGGGAGGCCGAGGCCGCCCGGGATGCTGCCGGGAGCCGAGGAGGTGCGGCGAGTGTTCGTGAAGGACTCGGCGAGGGCGGCGAGACAGGGCAAGAGGCGGCCAGCGGAGCAGCCGAGCGCGAGGCGGTGATCCTGGAGAGCGGCAGCCTCCATTTTGAGAAGCACTACATTTCGCAGACCGATGCGCGGATGACGGTGACGTTCCCGCTCAAGGAGGAGGTGGCGGTGCCGGCCGAGGAGGCGGTGAGCGCGCAGTTTACGCCGACGTCAGCAGCGGTGACGCTCCGCGGCTACCGCGGGCGCGAATTCCAGTACGTAGTGCGGCAGCTGTGCGAGCGGATCGTGCCGGACGAGTCGAGTGCCGTGCTGCGGACGTCGCGAAACGGGCAGCAAAAGCTGGTGGTGCGGCTGGCCAAGGCTGAGCGCGGCGTCGAGTGGTCCGGCGTGAGCGACGAGAAGAAGCGTAAGTCGGAGGAGCACCGGGCGCTCGCCGAGTCGGGCGCCACGACGATGGAGCTCATCCAGTCGATGTACCGCAACGCGTCCGACGAGGACCGTGCATCGCTGGCCAAAGCCATGGCCGAGGGCCAGCGCAAGCGCGAGGAGCGGGCGCGAGCACGGGCGTAGCAGCGGGCGCGGCACGAGAGACTGGCCTACTAGTCAAAGTCGAAGCGGACCTTGACCACGTAGCGGATTTTGACCTTATCTTCGGCGTAGACGATAAACTCGTTGTATAGCAGCTCCGAGTCGGTGTCGAGCTTGGCCGAGACGGGCTTGCCCACAGCGAGCGCGCCGTGGTCAGACGGAAAGTTGTGGGCAGGGTTGGGCACGGTCTTGCCCTCACCCATGGTCGAGTCGAGGCCCTCGGGCGGGCCTTCGAGGGCCTCGGCGGCGCGGGCGCGGTACGGCTTGCCGATGACAGCCTCGGCGAGGATGAGGTATCCGCACGGCGCATCCTTTGTGGCCCAGCAGTAGTTGGCGGCTTTGGAGACCATGTCGGCGAGGTACACGCCCTTGCCAAACATGTAGCCGGTGACCGGAGCCTCGGGCGGGGCGATGCGAAGGCCTTGCGAGAGGATGCCAGCCATGTTAGAAACGCGAGTGCCGTGCCAGAGCAGCTTGCGGTTGTCGACGCCCGACGCGGTGGTCGTGTCGAGCGTGTGGGCGGTGCGATCGACGGCGAGCACGTCCTCGACGTGCAGCTTGTACCGCGAGTGGGTCGGGGCGTGGGTGTTGGCGACGGCGTGCGAGACCATCTTGAAGGCCTCCGAGTCGGGCGCGCACGGGGTGATCGACGCGCCGAGCGCGGCGTACTTGGAGTCGGCCGGGTGCTGCGGAAGGTGTGAGCCTGCTCCCGAGCTGGCGGCGGCTGCGGCGGCATCGGCGGCGTCGGCGGCGTCGTCCAGAGCCTCGACCGACGCGCTCACTTCCAGGAGCGTGTCCATGACCTCAATCTTGGCCAGGAGCGTCTCCTTGGAGTCGATGACCGGAACGGCGCTGCGGCCAAAGTTGTGCGGGACGAGCGTGTAGAACCGGTTCGAGTAGTCGACGAGGCGGGCCCGCGAAGGCGCCGGCTTCACCAGCTCGCTCTCGATGAGCTTGAGAACAGCAAAGCCCTTGGAGAGGTGCTTGACCGTCAGCTGGCCGAGCGGCATCTTGTCGACGTCGATGCGCATGGCGAGGAGCGTCGACCGCAAGAGCGACGCGTCGAAGATCTCGTCGACCATCGTACGGACCGGCGGAGGGAGTGTCGACGGTGCATACGCTGACTCGTCAACTGTGGTGTCCGACGCAGCGTCGTCGGTCATGGCCGACGGCCCACCCGAGTCACCAGGGGCAGCGAGCGCGAGCGGGTAGTACTTGCCGCGCTTCTTGACAAACTCGGCAGCGCCCCACTCGTTACCGGTCTTGCCCTCGTACTTGTCGTGGAAGAGGTCGAGCGCGTCGGCCAGGTCCATCGGCCCGACAAGGTCCTTGGAGCCCATGCGGCGGGCGCCGACGCGGCCATACTTGTAAAACACGTACGCGTCGGTCCCAACCCGGATGAGCTGCAGCAAGTAGTATGAGTTGAGCCCGGCACCAATGTCGGTCATGTTGAGCATGACGTTGTACACCGAGCTTGCCGAGGTGTGGATGACGCCCTCGTCGTCGAGACCCGAGTCTGGATCGACGGCGTTGGGCGCCACAGTCTCGACCCGCGGTGCCTCGGCCTCGCCGACCGCCCGCTTGCCGGCAAGTGGGTCGACAACCGCCGATGCCGACCTTCCGGCGAGGCCCTTGCGCCGCTTGGCCGACGGACCGAGCGCTGCCGCGGCATCGTCGGCTTCGCGCGCCCGCTTGAGCGCCGCCGGCGAGAGCAGCCGCGTTAGCGGCAGCGCCTTGCTCTTCACCAGCTTGCGCAGCGTCGGCGACGCGTCGAGCACTGTGCCAGACGACTCGTCGTCAAACGAGAACGCCGTCGGCGGCGCAGACGCCGGCAGCTTGCTCGCCACGTACACGCACCGCGACCACTCGGAGAGCCAGCCCGAGCACTGGTACGCGCCATCCTTGAACTGCAGCTTGGCCTCGGAACACTCGGGACATGGCGGCGGAACGCCAAATACAGCAACGTCCGCGAGATGAGCCACCACCTTGTCCTTACCGCCCGACTCGCGGTCGACACCATTGACCGCCAGCGCGTCGAGGAACGTCGCCTTGTCGTAGCTCGCCGCAAGCTCGTCGCGGACCGCCCACAGCGTCTTGTTCTGCTCCTTGAACGCCACGACCTGAGGATCGTCGTCGGCTCCGCCCTTGCCGCCACTACCTCCGCCTGCTGCGCCTTCCGCCTTTGCCGCGTGGTTCTTCAGCCGGTGGATGAGCGCGGCTTTGCGCCCAGCGGTCTTGAGCCCGGCGTCCTTGAGCCTCTCTTTGAGCACGGCCACCGTGAGGCTCGCGAGATCTTCCGAGCCTGAGCCCGAGCCCGAGCCCGAGCCCGAGCCCGAACCGGATGCAGCGGCCGCTGCAGCCGCAGCATCCTTGGCCGCTCGCGAGCGGGTGGTTCGTTTCTTGGGCGAGCCTGCGTCGGCGTCGCTAGTCGAGCGCTTGCGCTTTGAATCGGTCTTGACCGCAGCCTTGTCCTTGGCGGCCTTGCCCTTGGCGGCCTTGCCCTTGGCGGCCTTGCCCTTGGCGGCCTTGCCCTTGGCGGCCTTGCCCTTGGCAGCCTTGCTCGCCTTGGCAGCAGCCTTGGCGTCAAGATCGGCGACGTGTTCAGCAAGAGCAGCGGTAAACTTTTCCTGATCGTCATAGCGAGCATCGGAAAAGCCGGCGACCTCAGCAACGTCGCGCAGCTTGTACGTCGTAGCCCGCATCCGCATCTGCTTGTTGAACAAGCACGGGACGGCGTGGAACCAGTGGGTCATGTCGCCATCGTACTGCGACATCCGGATCACACATCACGTGGCATGGAAGGAGAGAGGTGGAGGGAGCCGGTGGAGGCTAGGTGAGTCGATGATCAAGAGGGAGGGAGGGAGGGAGGGAGGGAGGGAGGAGGGGAAGGGAGGGCGTACAAAGGGTGACGGGAAGGTCCGGCCAATGCGGAAGGCACCCTCGGCGATGGCCTTGCCGCAGCCCTTGCACTTGGCGCGCGAGCTAGGAGCGTAGCCGACTGAGAAGCGGATGGAGGAGACCTTCTCTTCCGAAGACATGGCGAGTGTGCAGAGCGGAGAGCGGTGGGGGTGGAGGGTGGAGGGGGGGTGGGGCTAGCGACAGCCGCCTGGTGAAGTCGCTGCGAGTGATATCAGCCGGTGACAGCCGTGACAGCAGCCGGAGGAAGGGAGATGGGATCGGATGAGGAGGGCGGAAGGGAGGGAGGGAGGGAGGGGGGGGCAGGGAGCGGAGGGAGGAAGGAAGTCGAGCTGATGTAGTGGTGGCGTGGTAGCGCGGTGACGTGGTGGTGTGGTGGAGATGATAGTGACGATGATGCTATGATGACGATCACGATGGCATGACTCCAGGAGGCAGGCAGGTTGTGGTGACGATCATGGTGCCATCAGGCATGATCATGGGCCCATGGGCCACAGTTTGCGATGCCAGCTAGCTGCGGGGGGGCAATCGGTGAGAGGGGACAGCACAGCGCACCGGACAGTCCGCTGGTCATCCGTTCGTCGTCAGCTCCGTTTCTTCATTTCTTCGGCCAACGCCTGCCACCGGACACCGGACTCTCTCAAGTTTTTCGAGCAGGTAGGTTTTGAGCAGAGTGTGGGAAGTGGGGGGAGGGGGAGGGGGGCACACCGGTGGGCAGGCTAGCGAGGGGTTCTGGGACGGAACGGGAGAGGGGGGGGGGGGGGGTGAGATTGGAGACTGACGGAGCAAGGGGCGTTTACTTGGCATGGGTAGGGCGAGGAGGCGGCTTGGGAGGGCATGCCGCGGTCGTCTGTGTCGAGGTCGCTGTCGTCGTCGCTCGGTGCGCTGAGCCCGTTGCGGCCCGGGCGCGGCAGCGAGGAGAATGGGCTGCGTGTAGACGTGTCACCGGTGCGTGTGCAGCGGCGGCGCGGTGGAGGAGGTGGTGAAGGTGGCGGCGATCGGGATCGTGAGCGGCGACGGCGGGTAGCGTCGCGCAAGTCTGGCGAGTTTCTGCGCGCACGATCGATTGTGCGGAGTGCGGTGGAGGCTCTGGAAGACACGCACGATGAGGCGTGCGATGTGTGCGCGGATGGCGGCGATCTGCTTTGCTGCGACTCGTGCACGCGGGTGTACCACCTAGAGTGCCTAGGCATGCGCGAGAAGGACATTCCGCGCGGCAAGTGGGAGTGCGCCTACTGCACGTCGGCCGAAGAGGTGCGGATCCATGTGGTGCGGCTGTTTATGGGCGGGAAGGAGATTGACCCGAAGCGCCCGATTGGGCTGCCGCGGCCAAAGCTGCAGACGGAGACGCGGTCGCGGAAGCGGAAGCTCGGCTCGCCCGAGGTCGACAGCGTGGCGACGCCGGGCGCCGGTGTTGGGACGCCCAAGAGAAGACGAGGCCTTGGCTCGCCGGGACCGGTCTTTCTTCGCACGCCGCCACCGCAGACGGAGGAGGCCTTGGCGGCGGCGTCTCGGCGGGCGCGCGAGTGGGCGTCGGAGGTCCGAGGGAGCCGCCGTCTGTCGGACCTCCCCATGGGCTTTATCCACTCACAGTACCTGCAACGGTCGGTGCTCTCGGCGCTGGGCCTGGAGCCGTCGCCGCCGCGAGGGGCCAAGGCCGATGTGGTGAGCGAGGAGGAGCAGCTGGCACTAGCAGTTGCTGCGGCCGAAGCGAACAAAAGCCCGAGCCGCGGGCCGAGCAGCTCGCCGCGGCGGGCGTCGGCGCGGCTGCTGACTCAGGAGCGGACGTGGGCGGCGTGCGGGTCGTGGAAGCGGGCCATGGACCGATACCAGGCGCGGGTGGCGGCGCAGGGCGAAGGCGCGCTTGTCACACCGCTTGTTTTTGAGCTCTCAGAGTACTCATCGAGCGACGGCGAGAGCGGCGAGAACGGCGGCGGCGGCAGCGGCAGCGGGCCCAGTGATAGCGGGGCGGCGTCGGCGTCGTCGTCCGAGGACCTGTCGGACGCGCGGTTTGCCGAGTTTGGGCGGAACTTTGGCATGTCGCCCGAAGCTGCGTCGCGGCACCGAGTTCTGCTCAAGGCTGCCGAGAAGGAGCGGGTGCGGATCCACCGGATCGAGAAGCAGCGGCTGCAGCAGAAGCAGCGGAAGGAGAAGGCGGCCATGGACCGGTCGCCAATCCTTAAGTTTTGGCGGCGAACGCTCGACGCGCCGTGGGAAGTCCGCCGCAAGCCGGTTTTCCGACCCAAGACGCCCAAGCAAAAGATCATGGAGATGCCGCCGCGGTTCTGGCTCACGCACCCGTTCTCGCCGTTGTACTACTCGGACCTCTCTATTTCGCCGCGGACCACCAATGGGGTGTATGTGCCGTCGTCGCCCCGCTCGCCGCTGTCGGCGGGGGCAGCGTCGCCTAGAACTGTGGTCCGCTTCCCACCAGCAGCCTCACCATCGCCCAAGTGGTCCGGCCGCGGCAAGCACCCGGATCGGGTCATCTCGGCCTCAATCCTCGCCTGGAAACACGAGGCCGAGCGCCGCGAGGCCGCCGAAGAGGCTGCCGCCGAAAAGGCTGCTGCCGAGAAAGCCGCCGCAGAAGAGGCCAAGGCAAAGGCCAAAGCCAAGGCCGCCACTGAAAAGGCCAAGGTTAAGGCCAAGGCCAAGGCCAAAGCAAGTCCCAAGGCCAACAAGGCTAGCAAGACCAAGACTCCGGCAAAGGCCAAGACTAAGCCCAAGCCAAAGGCCAAGGCCAAGGCCAAGACTCCGGCAAAGGCCAAGACTCCGGCAAAGGCCAAGACTCCGGCAAAGGCCAAGGCAAGCTCTGGGAATGGCCGCAGTCGCGGCCGTGGGCGTGGATCGGCCAAAGGCGGCAGCAGTGGTCTCGCCCGCGGAGGCAAGGCCTCGAGCAAGAAGAAGCCGGCTTCACCGGCCAAGCAGTACGGTGGCATCAAGAAGCCCACCCCGCGCAAGTCGACAGGACGGGTGCCAGCTCGATCACGGGCACCCCCACTCAAGTATCGGTAATATGACTTCTGCCTTGGGCAACAGCGACAGCCACCGCCACCGCCAACCGTGTAGCCACCCAGCCACCGCCACCGACCTCAGCCACGGGCGCCGGCCACTGGCGCCGGCAAGTGGCCACACGTCACGCACCAACCACCATGGACAACTCCATTACGCAGATGCTGCGTGCAGCAGAGCACGAGGCCGAGGAGATTATTGCAGCAGCCAAGGCGGGTACGTATCTGGAGCAGGAGAGGAAGAGGGAGGGCGGGGAGGGGGGCGGGGGCGGGGGGCGGGGGGGGGGGGGTGACGACCGTCGGCGATGGGCAGCGTGTGACCTGGGGGTGTGGGCAGTTCTTTTTTGTGGGCCGCAGCAAGGAGGGGGTGAGGGGCATGGTGCGGTGCACGGTATGAGGGCAGGGGAGTGGAGAAGGAGAGGGAGGGAGGGAGGGGGAGGGGAGAAGGGAGGGAAAGGAATGAGGGGGGGGGGGGGGGTTGAGGGGGGAGGGAGGGGGGGAGGGTGGCAGGCGACTGATACTCATGGCGAGGTCGGGCGGCGGACGTCGGACGGACGGACGGATGGACGGACGGACGGACGAATGGATGGATGGACGTATGGACAAACACACTGCTGGGCAACAGCACGGAACGCCAAGCTCCGGCGTGCGGCCGACGAGGCTGCAGCCGAGGCAGACGCGATCCGGAAGCGCAAGCAGGCTGAGCTTGACAACTACCAGTCTCTGCATGCGGACGAGGTGGCGCAGGAGGAGCAGGCGGCGGCAGCGCGCCAGGCTGAGGAGACTGCGCGGATCCAGGCGGCGGTGGCCGACCGGGCGGATGTGGTCATCGACATGCTGCTCGACGCCGTGGTCGAGGTCAAGACGGACGTGCACAAGAACGTGGCGCTGGCGCACGCGCGGGCGGATGCACTCAAGAACTAATGAACTCGGTGTAGCACCAGCTGGCTGAAGCGGATTTACTGCTGCGGCTCGTAGCGGACAAACGAGGAGAGGTCGGTGTAGGAGACCGACTGGGCGCGGGTAGCGGCCTGGAGGTCAAAGGGCGCGTAGACGAGCTGGTGGTGCTCGCCAAGGAGACGGTCCTTGGCGTCCGAGGCGTAGATCTTGGTCACCGAGGAGTACATGCCCTTGACGACGTCGCCGTCGTCGACGGCGTAGCCGATCTTGACAAGATCGTCCACAGCGTCGCGGGTGACGGTGGCGGTGATGGTGACAAGCTCGCCGGAGCCGTCGGGCTTCTCGAGCGAGGTCTCGAGGAAGAAGGCGTCGATGCCAGACTCGTCCATGGTGGCGAGGCAAGCGTGCTTGACCGGGCGCAGGTGGAAGGCGAGGTTGGCGGTGCGCGAGACAATCTCGGGCGCGCTGCCGTCTTCCTCGGCCATGATAGCCTCACCAATGTTGATGGGCTTCGGCTCCTCACCGCGGGCGATGGCGTCGACGTCGGCCTGGGTGTGGAGGGTGTAAAAGTAGACGGCGTTGACCGAGTGGAGGTAGGCCGAGGTCGAGGTCGGCGGGATCTGGGCCTGGGCGCGGACCTCGGCGAGGGCGGCGGTGCCGGCGTCGGTCTGGCCCATGTCGACGAGCATGCACGCGTGATGGTTGGCGACAGCGTTGTAGATGGGCGACGAGTGCGGCATGCCCTCAGCGTCGAGGGCGGCGAGAATGTCGGCGTAGACAAGCTCAGCGTCGTCGAAGCGGCCAAGGAGGCGGTAGACGGAGGCGAGGGTGCAGATGCCGTGAATGGTGAAGAGCGTGGTCTTGCCGATGTGCTCCGAGCCGACGGCAATGACCTCGGTGAGGAGCTCGACGGCCGGCTCGAGGTTGTTCGTCGCCTTGTGGATCTTGGCAATGAGGAACTTAGCCGACGCAATCTGGATGTGCTTCTCGGCAGAGGCCTCAGCGGTGTCCTCGGCGGCAGCCTCAAAGACCTTGAGCGCGCGGAAGGCAAACTTCTCGGCCATCGGATACTGCCGCAGGTCGATGAGCGTGTTGGCCATGGAGATGAGGACCTGGACGGCCGCCGGCGAGTCCTCGCCCATGGCGTGGCACCGAATCTCGTACGACTTTTGCTGCATGGCCAGCGCCTTCTCGTCCTCCTTGGTTGTCGAGTACAGCGTGGCCAGCTGCTGGAACGGGCGGTCGGCGAGGATGTGGTTCGGGCCAAGCATAGCTCCAATCATCTCCAGCGACGAGACAAGGCACTGCTCCGCATCGCTGAACGCGCGCAGCTGGATCAGCTTCTCGCCCGTCGAGATGAGCGAAAGCATCTGCTGCAGCTGCTGCCGCTCCGCCATCGACATGCCCTGTGTGTTGAGCATGATCCGCCCGTCAGGCTGGACCTGCAGCGCTGCGCCACCGGACGCCGAGCCAGCCTCGCCACTGGCAGCAGCAGCAGCAGCAGCGGGCGCCGCAGCAGGTGCCGGAGCAACAGCATCAGCAGCAGCACCAGCAGCACCAGCAGTCGCGGGCGCAGGCGCATCGCTTGCCTCCTTCTTCCCCTTGGCCACCGCAGCGTTGTACCGCGCGCGCGCACGCCAATACTCAAAGTACATCCAGCCGGCGACGGCAGCCGAGAGGCCGGCCTTGACCTGCCATGGCCACTTGAACGGGTTGAGCGCGGACGACATACGTTTGGTGGTCGGCAGAGGGGTGGTTGTTGCCGGCCGGGGGATGGATGGCGATGGAGATTCTGTCGCGTCATGCGTAGCTGGCGGGCTTGGGACTGGGCGAGCTGGTTTTTCGGCTCTCAGCGTCGGATGCGGGGCGTGATGCGAGCACCAAGGACATGGCAAGGTAGTTTGGGATGTGAGCTTGATGGGACGCACGTTATATGTACGTGACAAGGCGCGTAGCGGTAGAGCGAGGGGAGGAGAGAGCTTGTCGAGGAAAATCGGGCATGCACGTAAAACAGCATTTAAGCTATAAATATATATATATGTGCGATTGTAAAAATATGATTGTATGTAGTGTATGTCATATTTTGTATAATGTACAATTATGACGTGTAATATATATATAATGAATATATTTAGTGTTTTGGGACTCGATTTGCACTCTTTTTGTTGTTTGCAGTTTGCTTTCAACCCCAGCCTGAAACTCCCAATGCGGGCTTGGGCTCGAGCACGGGCTCGGGCCCACCAGGCACCACCACAGACCACCACCAGCGCCCGCCCATCGTGGCCGCTTTATCGGAAGGATGCACCCACTCTGGGCTCACATCACCTACGTTTGCTTATTTACTTGGCGCCATCCTCTCCTTCCTGCGGATGAGCTCCTCAGCAGCGGCAAACAAGTTCTTGCCCATGAAGAAGCGCTCCAGAAGAACAAAACGCGAGCCAATGTTGGGTTGGCAAGGAGCTCGTCGATGCCTGCCTCGGACAGACTGTGCGGCGGTGCGGCGAGCACAGCTCGGATGCCCCTCGTCAAGATGGGGAGGATGTAGCTGGAGGTGATGTCCTTGACGGCGCGGCTAAACTGTCCCCGCGGAAGGCTGCCCGCCACATAGGCCTCGACCTTGCCGCGAACCGATGGCAGCACGACAGCAGTCTTGGGATTGTTCAGCACGATCTCCAAGGGGTTGGGCGGCGGCGGCGGCGGGGAGGGATCGCCAGCGATCGCAAGCGGGCCGGGCGAGAAGCGGTCGTCGAATGCCCAGAGCGGAAGCCTGGGCAAGCAATAGTTGCGCAGGATTTTCATGGCGGTCCGCCTGCGCTTGCGGGGCAGAGATATGCTGGAAGCGCGACGCGGATTGGCGGCCTGGATTCCGGCCGCCACCGAGCCGTACTTGGCTGTCACTGCTTTGATGATCTCCTTGCCGTCGAAGAGCCTGATAGGCATCCCAAAGCTGTTGACGCGCCTCTCGGCCGCGATGCCGACCAAATCGGCCGAACGAAGGCCGAGCTGGATAGTGGCACGTGAGTAAGAAATCTTATCCCGGCGACCAGCCGACGAGTTGACATAGAACATGATGCAGTCGTTGCAGATCGGGTCGGGGCCCCAGTCGGCGCCGCGCACCTTGCCGACCGCGCAGAGGCAGACAGGGCATCGCCGGGCAGCGGCGTCGAGAATGGCCTGATAGACAACGCCAGGTGTGCGACAGTCGAGAGATGAGACCAAGGTGTTGGAGGAGAGGGTCTCGAACACCGCGTCGGCGTGTGCCCGCCACAGTAGGTTGTCGCGCCCGATGGCGTACAGCCGCCGGCATGTCATGAGAATGTTGACCAGGTTCGGCACCTCTAGGTAGTGCAGAATCAAAAGAAGCAGCTCGTCCGGAAGCTCGATGAGCATCGACGGCCAGCTCGATCGATACTGTATCCACGCACAGCATCGGCGGGCCTCGGCGGCTGACATCTTGCTCCGCCCCGGCACGCCAGCCTCCTTCAGCCATGCCCTGATCGCTTTGGTGCTTTGCTGCGCCACCTCGGCATGCACCGCAGCAAACGAGCGGAAAGGCGCAAAGTTGATCACATGCGGCGCCAGCTCGGCCTGGAGCGGCTTGGCAGGCGGCATCATGTCCGGGACAACCTCGCCCGCTCCCGCAATCCGGACCACAATCTGGGCCTTGGTCCCCCTGGAGCTGACCCCGAGCTTCTTGGCCATATCCACGAGCTCTGTCTTTTTCATCGCCATCAGATTGCGCGAGATGTTGGGTCCCGTGCACGCGCGGGGGGGCTCGACCTGAGCCTCGACTATCCCCCCTTCCCCTCCCCCTCCCCCTCCTGCTCCTCTCGTGCCTCCACTCAGTGCCAGGTCGTCCGCAGGCCCACACTCCGCCTCACGGGCCACCGGCTCAGTCTCTGCCTTGCGCGTGACGTTCGGCTCACTAGCCATTGTGCTCTGGGCCAGCTCTGCTTGACTACGCTCGTCTGAGCTCGGGAGGCGGAGAGGGGTGTGTCGTCTTTCGCCTGTCGAGTTGCCAACCCTCGGGCCGAAAAGTCGGCCCATAAAAGGTCGTAGTTCTGGGCTACTTGGGGGAAATGGGCCGACTGGAGACGGAGTGCGCAGAGGACACGTGCTGGAGGACTCTCTCGTACATGCATGCTCCCTGTTACCCCCGTTCATCTGTTGTTCCGGCCTGTCTCGGCATAATACCGATCATGATCCTCATGGCTCTCGCTCGCCTGTCTGCGAGTCACGACGTCCAAAGCCGCAGACCGCCAACTGCCCAAGCTCAAAACCCACGACCCCGCCGCCCACTCTGCATGCACCCATACCGTCACCGTATACCTCATCCTGCATCTGTTCTCGTGTCCACACTCGCCGTTATCGCCCTGACCCCTCTTTCCCTCTCCTCTCGACTGAGAGCCCACTCACCCCCACCTACCCCACCTCGTCATGACAGGCGCACGTGCGAGCCTTGCACTTTTTGCAGCACTTTCGCGCATCCGCAGGCTTCAGCGCTGCCGAGACCCTTCACCTCACTTCCCCCCCCCCCACCCCTCCCCACATGCACCCCTTCGTCACCCTGGTCCTCCTGCTTCTTGCAGTGGTATGCACTGGTGCATGTCCCACCGTCAACACTCTCCCAGATGCTGTTGCCATGCCGTCGGCCCCCGGCTCGGCTTGTCTCTATAGTGGGGGTTTCTCTCGTACATGCATGCTCCCTGTTACCCCCGTTCATCTGTTGTTCCGGCCTGTCTCGGCATAATACCGATCATGATCCTCATGGCTCTCGCTCGCCTGTCTGCGAGTCACGACGTCCAAAGCCGCAGACCGCCAACTGCCCAAGCTCAAAACCCACGACCCCGCCGCCCACTCTGCATGCACCCATACCGTCACCGTATACCTCATCCTGCATCTGTTCTCGTGTCCACACTCGCCGTTATCGCCCTGACCCCTCTTTCCCTCTCCTCTCGACTGAGAGCCCACTCACCCCCACCTACCCCACCTCGTCATGACAGGCGCACGTGCGAGCCTTGCACTTTTTGCAGCACTTTCGCGCATCCGCAGGCTTCAGCGCTGCCGAGACCCTTCACCTCATTCCCCCCCCCCCACCCCTCCCCACATGCACCCCTTCGTCACCCTGGTCCTCCTGCTTCTTGCAGTGGTATGCACTGGTGCATGTCCCACCGTCAACACTCTCCCAGATGCTGTTGCCATGCCGTCGGCCCCCGGCTCGGCCTCACTTGCCGCCGGCGACTTTTTCGCCACCGGCGCCCTCTCTGTCGTTGCCGCACCCCCGTCCGGCGGAGACATCATCGCCTTCCGCGCCGCCTCGCCGGGGGTCTTCGATCAGCCGGTTGTTCTTTCCTCGGCCGAGTTCGTCGGGCCCAAGCTTGTGCGCGCTGCCCACATCACCCATGACTCGTACCCGGACATTGTGGTGGCCAACTCGGGCCCGTCCCCCGAGCTCGCTGTCCTCGTCAACATCAACCAAACTTCTGGGGGCTTTGAGCGCGTCCGCATCTACACGGCGATCAGCAACGTGCGCGACATGGTTGTTGCCGCGCCTGCCGGCGACTCGGTCCTCCATCTCTTCTACATCGATAATTCTGGCACCAGGGCCATCGCCGGTCTCGCACAGCTTGCGGCTCGGAAGCAGGCAGGCGTTTCGGTTCCGGTTGGGCACATCGGAATGGCCATGGCATTAGCCACAGGCGACACCAACGGTGACGGCCTCACCGAGGTTGTCATCCTTCAAGACACAGGCATCAAGGCCTTGAGGATGAACGCCACCAGCACTCAAGTGCTCGAGCACCGGTGGCTTGTTGACTTTACCCCCGAGCGGCTGCCTACCTCGAGCTCGGCCTCCATTGCAGTTGCTGACTTTGATAGCGATGGCCGTGACGATGTTGCTGTTGTTGTTGCCGCCTTGGACACCGTCACAGTCTACCTTGCCTCCCAGGCCCCTCCGCTTGTTGTCGATCCCGCTTTCGATGGCGTTGATGTCGTGCGCGCCTGTGACATCAACAGCGATGGACTGCCCGACCTGGTTGCTGCTGCCTCGACGGGCGACACCATTCGTGGCTATTCTGGTCTCGGGGTCGACGGCTTTGTTCAAACACACGCCGCTGTTGCTTTGTCGCTGCCCTCTGTCCACACCCTTCTTGTCCACGACTTTGATGCCGATGGCACCGACGATGTCATGGCTTCCTCACTCGTCGCATCCGACTTGTTTGCGTGGTACCCCTCGAAACGTCCTGCGGCTGCCTCATGCTTTGCCGCCTCTCCTGCCGTTATTGCCGCCACTGCTGTCGGAGCGGACGTTGTTGCCGCCGTGGACATCAATGCTGACGGCTTTGTCGACATTGTCGCCCGGACCTCTGCAACAGATCTTGTCGTTTACATCAACGTCGACGGCCGCGGAGGCTCCTGGCTAGCACAACCCAGCTCGGTGGGGATGGTGAGCGCTGATCCAAACTTGCGCACTGTTGTCGACGTCAACAACGACGGCTTTGTGGATGTGCTTTCCTCGAATACCGTTTTCCCTGGCGGTGATCCTGGTGTTCCTGGGGACTACTTTCTCTTTACCAGCCATGTTGTGTTTACCATTCTGTTTGACCCTGTCAGCGCTCTCGTCGCCGACTTGGACGGCAACAGCTTCTCGGATGTCGTGGCCTTTACCACCACTGCCGTCCTTTGGGCCGAGCAAGAGCATACTAGAACATGGAAGCTTGCTGTGCAGCTCTTTGCTGTTGACACGCTCACAGCTGGAGCAGTGGGAGACATGGATGGTGATGGAGCGGTAGACTTTGTCTACGCCGACGCTGCCAGTGGGCACATGCTGTGGCGTTCCAACAACGGGCCGCCGCTTGTAGGCCCGCCGATGCCGGCAGCTTCCCTCGCCAACGTCACCGCCATCGTTGCTGCTGATGTTGACGCTGACGGCTCGTGTGATCTTGTGGCCACCGACTCTGTCCTTGGCCTCCTTTTGTCCGCAACCAGGGTGGCGGTGCATCGTTCGCCTTTCCAGCTGTTGTCGACTTTGTTGCGGACTCGACGTTCCCGTCGGTCTTAGTCGTCGATCTTGACAGTGACAACGACGCAGACATAGTGGCTGTCAACGACAAGAGTCCTGGCTTTGTTGCATGGTACGAGTTTACAAGCGCCGGCAGCTTTTCGCCACGCATTGTTGTTGTGGCCGGCAGCGGCTTTGATCGGGCCGTTGTCGGCGACATCGACGGCGACTCGTTCCTCGACATCATCGTTTCGTCGGCCTCGCTGGACAAGATCTCTTTCTTTGCCGCGCGGCCTGCGCCCAACTGGCAGCCGCATGCTGTTCGCCACCTTGCCTCGACCAACTTTCGTGACATTGTCCGTGCCACTCACATGACATGCTCGTCTGCTCGGGTCATCCTTCCTCCGGACGCCGTCATCGGTTTCTGCCCGTCGCGCAGCCACGCACTCATTCCAGCTGGGGCACACGTTCACATTCAAGCTAGTCCTGGCTCGCATGCCACGATTGATTGCGGATCCAACGGCGGGCTCTTCTTTGATGTCCGCGGCAGGCTCTCGGTGACCAACGTCGACTTTGCCAACGGCACCGCCGGCACATCCCTCACGGCCGCATCGCCGTTGCGAGTCACAAATTCGGCCGCATCGCTCTCTCTGCTCAACTGTACTGTATCACGATGCTCGACGGCCACCACGTCCCGACTGCTGCTGTACGCCGGCCTCGGCGGAGCTGTCGCGGTCGTCGACGGTGCAGGGCTCAAGCTCGACGGCGTGTTGCTCTCTGACAACACCGCCGCTGTGGCCGGCGGCGCCGTGGCCGTTGTCGGCGCTGGCTCCTTTGTCTCGGCAGCCAACACCGTCTTTACCCGCAACGTTGCGCTCGGGACTTCTGCCGATCGTGGCGGTGGAGGAGGCTTGTTTGTTATTGGCGGCACACTATCGGCTTTGGACAACCTTCACGTCGTACACAATGAGGCGCGCCATGCCTCGGGTGGCGGGGTGCTTTCAGACTCGGGCATACTTTTGCTCACGCACGCTGTGGTCTCTGGAAACTCGGCCGCACTTGCGGGTGGATGTTTTGCGCTTCGATCCTCTGTCGCGCTTGTCAACGATGGAATCCTGGGTGGCTGCACTGCAGCCTTTGGTGGCTCGGTGGCGAGCATCGCTACTGACTACTCGTTTCCATCCCGCCCGACGCTCTCGGCCGTCCATCGATTCTCTGGCCCTGCAGGCACATTTCCGAGTCTACAATTGGCAAGAACCGAGTTGCAGAGCTCGTCGGCGCCGTTTGGGTGTGACATGTTCCTCTGCGGTGAGCCTGTGGACGTGCGCCCGCTGTCCCCGGCACTGCTCGATGTACTGGCCTGTGTCTCGCCGGGTAGCACGCCTGACATCCCGCCGTCGAGCTGGCTCACCACTTCAGCGAGTACGACGGCGAGCTGGAGTACACCGCCGATCTCGCTCGTGGCAACGGCCGGAACGTTGCCGCGGAGCGTCATCTCCGGCACTGCACTCGGCAGTGGCGAGTTCAAGGTGTATGATACCTTTGGCAACCCTGTACTCGACCCGGCGCTCGTGGTGAGAGCATCCACAAGCACGTCCAATGTCGAGCTCGGCAAGCTTCTCACCGGCGCCGGCTTTGACCCGCGATCGCAAAGTGCGTTTGTGGGTCAGCTCGAGATCGTCGGAGCGCTAGACGTGCTCGACGGTGACACACTAGTCGAGCTCCCAGTCTCGGTTGTCTTTGCGCTCGACGGCGAGCCCGCGGCCGAGCCACCGATGCTTGTTCACGACTTGCTTGTCACCAACTGCCCCTCCGGGTTTGGGCGTGTGGCCAGCGCCGTTGCGAGCGAGCTGGTGTGTGGCAAGTGCTCGGCCGGCGGCTACTCAGCCGGCGCGTCGTCGGCGCCGTGCCTGGCGGTGCCCGAGTGCCCGGACCACACGGTTCGGATGGAAGCGCCGTCGGCGGTCAACACATCGGTGGCGATTGTGCCGTGCACGTGCTCGCCGAACTACTGGGTTCCTAGCGGCGTAGTTGATCGCCCATGCGTTGCCTGTCCGCGCGGCGGGGTGTGTCGCGGTGGGCTTGCCGTGCCTGTTGCCGCACCAGGCTTCTTCCCCGACTCGAGCGATCCTACTCTGTTTGTCGCGTGTCCGACGCCTGAAGCCTGCGCTGGCAGCGGCGACTGCCGTCCCGGATACGCATCTCGGCTCTGTGCCCAGTGCGCGTCCGGATACTACCGGTTGGCTGGGCGTTGCCACAAGTGCACGCCAGGCGTCAACGCCATTGTTCTTGCCGTTTTGGTTGTTGGTGTGCTGGCAGTGGTCACCACCTTTATTGTCTTCAACCTCTCGCCTAGCGTGAGCTACAAGTTTGCAGCGGCCATGATCGGGCTCAACGGTTTGCAGATCTCGGCCATGTACGGTCGGCTCGAGCTAGAGTGGGGTTCGTTTGCGCGAGTCTACTTTGACATTGCCTCGGCACTCAACGTCAACATTGAGCTTAGCTCGCCCGAGTGCTCGGCAGCAGCCGGCACCGACGTGTGGGTCCTCAAGCTTGTGCTCACGCTCCTCCTCCCGGTGTTTGCCGCCGTCGTTGTCGTCGCTATCGCTGCCCTGCTGTGGGTGGCCGGCAGGCTGGGCATACCCTGGCTCTCGAACAAGTCAACCGCCGAGGTGACGTCGGCGGCGGGCCGGACGTGGTTCCAGATCATGGTTCTCCTCTTTCTCCCGCTGGCCTCGGCCGGGTTTTCGGTCTTTGGCTGCCGGCGCGACGAGTCTGGCCGGTGGCTCTTGGACGCTGATCCGGCACGGAGCTGCTACAACGATGCCTGGTGGCGCGGCCTCTTTGCGCCGGGCCTCCTTGCCGTCAGTGTGTACGGCTTTGGCTTTCCGGCATGCGTCTATGGCGTCCTCGTCAGCCGCCGCCGCAAGCTGGACGCTATCACCTTTACGCTCCGATTCGGCTTTCTTGTTGCCCGCTTTGTTGACACTGCGTGGTGGTTCGAGACCGCCATCATGGCGCGCAAGCTCGGCATTGTCATCGCCATGACATTTTTCTTTACCACCTCGGGCAAGGCCGCCGGCGCGCTCTTTGTTCTCGCATGCTGCGTCGTCGACCTCGCACTCCGTCGGCCGTACATGGCGGTTTTCACAATCACATGGCCATCGTAGTCCTTGGCGCTGTCGCCGCTGTCCTCTTTGCCGGCACCGTGGCCGATGCCCACGTCCGATCTATTGGTATTGTTGCCGGCATCTGCGTCAACGTCCTCGCCATTGTTGTTGGTAACGTCCTCGACTTCGTCCGCCTCGCCCGCGCTGAAAAGCGCGACGACGACGTGTTTGCGCACGAGACGGCAGTGCTTGACGGCGTCGACGACTGGGACACCGACGGCATTGACATCAGCTTGCAGTCGTCGATGTCATCGATAGAAATGACTCACTGCGCGAGCGAGTGCCGCCTTGCACCAAGCCTTGCCACTCCCTTGCATCTCGCGAGCAATACCAACGCGTGCTCCAACATCACGAGCGCCTCGGACGCCTCGGACGACTTTTCGTCGATCCCAACCCCCGCTCCGTTACCCGTCCCCGACTCTAGCCCCTAGCCGACGCTTCCTTTAACCTCCCGCCTTGGCCGCAGAGTGTTTGCAACAAGGCCGATGGCAGCATCCTTTCCTTTCGTTGAGCGCTGCCTGGCAGAGTAGCACCATGGCTGCGCGTCCGAAAATCCGAACTTCCTCCCTCGCCATCCCGCGGCGCGCTCGGCGGCAGAAGCCGGCGTCCACGGTGACGCATAAAACGGAGCAGCGATGGAGCGGCAAGCCAGCGACGGGCGAGCAGGGCAGGCAATCAGTATCACCTACAGCGCTTCTTATCATGGACTCTGAACTCGCAGCGCTTGTGATCGACAATGGATCGGGCATGTGCAAGGCCGGGTTTGCCGGCGACGACGCGCCGCGGGCGGTCTTTCCCTCTGTTGTCGGCCGGGCGCGATACAACAGCGTGATGGTGGGCATGGGCGCCAAGGACTCGTTTGTAGGTGACGAGGCTCAGGCCAAGCGTGGCGTACTCACACTCAAGTACCCGATCGAGCACGGCATCGTGACCAACTGGGACGACATGGAGAAGATCTGGCACCACACGTTCTACAACGAGCTGCGCGTCGCGCCCGAGGAGCACCCGGTCCTCCTCACCGAGGCGCCGCTCAACCCAAAGGCCAACCGCGAGAAGATGACCCAGATCATGTTTGAGACCTTTAACGCGCCGGCCATGTACGTCGCCATCCAGGCCGTGCTCTCGCTGTACGCCTCCGGCCGTACCACCGGCATCGTCCTCGACTCGGGTGACGGTGTCTCGCACACGGTCCCGATCTACGAGGGTTACGCGCTCCCGCACGCCATCCTCCGCCTTGACCTCGCCGGGCGCGACCTCACCGAGTACATGTCGCGGATCCTGATGGAGCGCGGGTACTCGTTCACCACCACCGCCGAGCGCGAGCTCGTTCGCGACATCAAGGAGAAGCTGGCGTACGTGGCGCTTGACTTTGATGCCGAGCTTGCGCTTGCGGCGGCGTCGTGCGGGACGACACGCGAGTACGAGCTGCCTGATGGACAGGTCATCACGATTGGCAACGAGCGGTTCCGCTGCCCCGAGGCGCTCTTCCAGCCATCGTTCCTTGGCATGGAGGCTGCCGGCATCCACGAGACCACGTTCAACACCATCATGAAGTGCGAGATTGACATCCGCAAAGAACTCTTCTCCAACGTCGTCCTCTCTGGCGGCACCACCATGTTCCCCGGCATGGCTGATCGCATGCTCAAGGAACTCAAGGCTCTCGCTCCGGGCGCTACCAAGGTCAAGGTCATCGCCCCGCCTGAGCGGAAGTACTCTGTCTGGATCGGCGGCTCCATCATGGCCTCGCTGTCATCGTTTGAGCAGATGTGGATCACCCGCGACGAGTACGACGAGTGCGGTCCGGCCATTGTCCATCGCAAGTGCCTGTAGAAGTGGTGCGCACTACGTCAGCCGCGCGCCGACGCATCCGCGTATCACCAGTGGATCTGCTCGGCCGCATGCCGGCCCGGCCGGTGACGCGTGGGCCCAGCGCGGGCCTGGTCTCAGGCTCGCTGGTCGACACTGAGCTTAAGGACGTCACGCACGCCGGCTCGATGGCCAGCTCCGGTTTTTTGTCGGCCAGCAGTGAGTCTTCTGGCTCATCAGAGCTCGTTTCGTCAGCCACCTTGACGGACGCGCGAAAGAACCGCGCGCGGAGCCAGAGAAAGATAAACGAGGCCATCAAGACCGAGTTGATCAGCAGGAGGACAACGATCAGCAACTGCTGCGAGTCGGACGAGGCGTCTGTGCCGTCGCGAAGCGAGGCACCGGAAATGATGGTCACCGCGACAATGGTGAGGGCAGCTTCCTCGAGATGGTTGAGCATCGGCGACTCGAACGGCCGCAGGCGGGTGTTGAGCAGGACGCCAAAGACCACGACCGCCGTGCCACCAGACGAGATCTGCAAGTCAACAGAGTCGATGAAGACCGCCACCGCCACAATGATCGACTTGCGGGCCATGACCAGAAACTCAAAGAACCAAACATCGGCTCGGTAGCCGTCGACCAGGAACGAATGCCGGGCACGGAAGGCATCGAGCGAGCCCAGCCGGGAAAGGTCCCACCTAAAGTAAGAAAACCAACAAGCGGGACACCGACGACGTAGACAAGGACGCCGGCGCCGGCAGCAATGGCGTAGTCGAGGTGCTTGCCTTGGTAGCAGACCGTGTCGAGATCGGGCTTGAGCCGCAGCTCGCCGGCAAAGCTCTGGCAGTGGAAGACGAGCAGGATTTGGCGCACAATCGTCGGGTAGACGAGAAAGACGGCAATGGTACCGGCCTGGAGCGCGGCCACCTGATGCGCCGAGTAGCTGGTTACGAGCTCGGCCGGCCACGATGGATGCGCGCCGCGGCAGAAGAGGAACCGCAGCCACGAGCCGCCGGTCGACTTGGCGAAGAGTGCGGCGTAGACGCTCCGGACAACAACTACGATGATGAGCGGGAGGATCATGTAAAAGACAAACTCGTCGAAAAAGCCGTGGCCGGTGAGGCACACCAGGGCGAAAAAGTCGGCCGAGAGCAGAGCGCCCGACGACGCGCCCGAGACGTACGACTGGAAGAGCGTCGAGGTTTGCGACTTGAACGACGACGCCAGCGAGAGCATCTGCAGGTACGACAACGCAATCTTGAGGACAAGCGACTGGATTTGGGTGCCGGAGCCAGCCTTGCGAATGAGGTAGACAACCACGGCGATGACTATGACAAAGAGAACGATCGTAGCGAGCGCTGCCGCCCAGACAGGCCAGCACTCTTGGCACACATGCCCAACCTTGGCTGCCCCGGCCTTGCACCGGTGGCAGAGAAAGGCGTTTGGCGCATATTCAGACGCACATACCGAGTACTGTGGACCGCCCGGGCATGAATCGGGATTGACACACTCGAAGAACTCGGCGACGTGGAGGCCATCGGCGTTGCTCCCGGCCGGATACCAGTATCCCGACGCAGCGTGCAAGAACACGCCGTCCGGCCCACACTCGCCTCCTGGGGGGCACGCAGTACACGCTGTCGCGCCTTCAAACGCGTAACTTCCGCCACCACATGGCTTGCACTGCTTGTCTTGGTGTTGCGGCGATGACTGCGAGCTGCCGCGCGGACACGGCGAGCAAACCGACGCCGCGCCGGCGGTCTTGTTGACAAACGTGCCGGCGCCGCACAGTTCGATGCATGTGTACCGGCCGGCAATGACCGAGCCGGTCAGGCCCGACGCGCATTCGGTGGCCCGGACCGAGAGTGCTACTGGCGCCCCGACACACGGAGCGGCATCGAGCACAACCGCGAGGACAACCGGCACAGACGTAGCGTTGGCAGAAGTGGCAAAGAGGCCCAGCGTCGGCAGGCTGCACTGTCCTCCTGCAGCGACGTCGAGGCTGCACGTTGCCTCGGCAGCATCGTGCGACGACGCAACTGCGAGTGAGCTCGCCAGCGCGAGCGGCGCTAGCCGCGGCGGTTCTAGGCTTGCCGGATCGCCGGCCGGTCGCACCATCACCCGCAGCACATCGCCGGTAATGACAGATTGGTTGTAGACGTCGGTGGCAAAAAAGACGGCGCCTGGAAGCGGATTGTTCCCGGACGGAACTTCCAAGGATGTGCTGGCCCCGATGCCGCCACCAACAACGCCAACGGCGACAGCGTCCGACGCGGAGATCGGGCCCTGGGCCGCGGCATTGGACGCGGCGGCGGTGGCGGCGTACGCGGCAGCGTCCCAGTTGATGAGCGCTCTGTCAATGCCGTCGGGCCGCGGCTGGGTGGCGAGGCACGTCGCTGCAGCACGACCACACTCGGCAGCGAGCCGGCACTCAAAGGTGCCGCCACCAGCGAGCGTTGCAGCGTTGGATGCAAAGAGCGATCCAGACCCAATGACTGCCTGTGCCTCGTCAGTGACAAACAAGCCGCCACCGTAGCGATCTGCGGTGTTGCCAGCAAACGTAGAGGCGGTTGCGGTCAGTATGCCGCCACGGAGAAGGGCACCGCCGCCGGCAAGCGATGCCGAGTTGCTCGAGAGGACGGCAGAAATCATGGTCACTGCCCGCGGAACAGCCGAGAGTGAGCTAAAGGCGAGGCCGCCGCCGGATGCGGCGTTGTTGTTGACAAGGCTGCTACTTGTAACAGTGGTCGGCATGCCCAGGACGTAGAGGCCGCCGCCGAGCGAGGCCGCCGAGTTGGCGTACCAAGACACCGCGCTCCACGCGGTGTTGATAAGTTTGCCGCGGAGTCGCACGCGGGCGAGTGCGCCGCCACCACCATGACTGGCCGAGCCATCGAGGCCAATGGCCGAGTTACCAGCCATAACCGCGTCGGTGACGGTGAGCGAGACCGGATCCTCCACCGCGAGGCCACCGCCGCCGAGCGCCACCGAGGTGTTGATGTGTAGGTTTGGGCCGAGAGACAAGTCCATGGCGCCAACCATCGCTACACCACCGCCGAGACCGAGCCGAGCCGCGCAGTCAGTGACGTGGACATCGGCAAAGGTGGCAATCTGTGTGACGGCCGTAGCGGTGACGAGCGAAAGCCCGCCGCCGGATCCAGAGAGCGCGGTGCAGGACGAGATTGTGACGCTCTTGATCGAGACGACAGTGCCCGAGCCGGGCGGCGAAGTGATGGCGATGGCGATGCCTCCACCGGACGTCTGGGCTGTAGAACTGGACACGGTGACCGAGTCGAGCGTGGCGCCCGCATCGAGAAGCGCAATACCGCCGCCTGTTGCACCACGGCAGCTGCTCACGACCAGCGACGAGAGGGTCGGGCCCGGGACGGCGTTGGCGACGTGGATGGCACCAGCCAAGCTCGCAGCGGTGCCGTCGCCATTGCGGATGGTCATGTGCGAGATGATGGTGGAAGTGTGCATGTTGGCCGGGCCGCCGACAGCCACCGGGTCAAGGCGAAAGGCGATGCCTGTGCCGGCACAGTCGATGATGACGTCGTCCGGCGACGCGCCGCCGCCGCGAATGTTGGTGGCCGAGGTGAGAAGGATGCCGGTGGCCGGACATGACGACCAGGTGCCGGGCGCCAGCTCAAAGGTGGCGTAGTTGGTGACTAGCGTGGTGTTTGCAAGCGCAGCAGAGAGGCAGTCGAGCGAGTACACGGCAGTCCCGTGATGCGCGCAGATGGTGGCGTCGAGTACGATGGCCTCGGCGTAGCAAGTGACAAACTCGGGGGAAAACAAAGCGAGCTTTGCAATGACGAGGGCGGTGCCTCCGACGCCGAGGTCTGCAACAGCGTGCATCTGTGCATTTGGAAGAATGCTCGGCGTGGTAAAGGTGAACGGGAGGGTGTGCAGCGAAGAGTACGCGTTGAGATTGCCCTCGGGCCCGGGCGCATCCATCGAGTAGGCATACGTTCTTAGCATGCCGACGTTCATCCGGTTGTTGTGGAGGATGGCAAAGCCGCCGGCAAGCGGGCGAATGGCGCGCGGATACCATCGGCCGATGGGCTCTTCAGGATGGAGCCAGGTCTTTGGAGTGGCGACTGTGAGGTCCGAGCGGATGCCGGCAGCGTAGAGTGGGATCTCACCCGAGTTGAGGTCAGCAAAGGTAATGACCATGCCCCCGGGCACTGCGGTGCCGATGAGCGGATGATAGACCAAGTTTGGCGAGACCAAAGCTTCAAGGCTGCTCGAGCGGCTTGTGGTGCCTGTAGTGGCGTTGAGAATGCGGATTTTGCTGGTGGCGCTGGACGACGTCTCCTGGGCCAACACAACAGCCTCGTCCTCTCCGAGCGAAAAGGCCGACGGGTTTTCTGTCGATGAACCTAGACCTGTAGCAGGCACAATGGCCGACGCCAGCTGCGGGCCGTAGACGGCAAAGATAGCCACGTTGTTCCACGAGGTGATGGTAACCACCACATTGCCGGAGGGCAGAACCTCGAGCGCGGTCGGATACTGGCCATTTGTGACGAAAAAGTCCTTGTTCACCCAGATCTCTGCCGAGAGCGGAGCGCCCGATCCATCAAAGGCGCGAACGACGGTCTCGTCCGAGTTACCACCCACGTGGTCGGACTGGTCTCTGGCGTACCAGGCGACGTAAAAGCCTGTCGAGTACGGATCTGCGGCCACCACTGGTGATGCTCTCGATGCTGCTGTCGGACCAGTATCATGCAGCATAAAGGCTGAGCCAATGGGCGTGAGCGTGAGGCGATCATAAAACCGCGCCATGACGCTGGCTGGTGATGTCTGTCCCACCACCACTAGCCGTTCATCGGCCAAGACAGCAAAATCTGAAGCAAGGAATCCTGGTGTGATAGCCGTGGCGCCGGAGCAGACGCCCATGCGACTTGCGGCAGTGTGCGGAAGGAACGCCATGGTCACTCCCAAGAGTACCACCACTATGACCACATGTTTGGTGAGCACCATTATGTGCGTCTTGTGTTGGTGCAGAAAGTGTCGAGGCGGGAGACTGGCGTGAGGTGTGGGTGGCAACTTGCCGTGCTGCCTGGAGTCCGCGTGGGCAACGGAAGGAATTTTTGGTTGTTGACTGTAGTTTTCCCATTTTTTTTTGGGCGTTGTTGTTGTGTGTGTGTTAGCATGTGGATGTGTACGTGAGAGAGAGAGAGAGAGAGTAGGGGAGGGAGTTGTGTATACGTAGCTGGTGGGAGCATACTGCGGAAGGTGAAGGAGCGTGGGGCGACACTCGGCGAAAACAGGGGGGCGGGGGGGGGCAGGGGGCCGACTGACGCGAATGATGGCGATCCAGGTGCAAGAATGGCCGTAGAGGTCAACGGATGAGGCGAGTGGGGGGGAAGGGGGGGAAGGGGCGGGTGGGCGGGCAAAGATAACCCGATCAGGCGACCAAGAGGGGAAGCCCCAACCCCAGGTGGCGATTACTCCGTCTCGAGGCTTGGCTGGCGATGCTGTTGTCTTTCTTGCTGTTCTTCTGCAAGCCCCAGGTGGTATGTGCTTTCCATCTCGCCGGTGGTCGGCATTGTCCCAGTTACAGCGACATCTACTGGAGTAAGAAGAGTCGCCAGTGCAATGGCGGACACGACATGCTCGCAAGTTGGAGCAGAGCGAGATGCGCGGAAGAAGACAGATTGGGCCACTAGGCGAGACTAGGAGGTAGAAGAAGCGAGAAAGTGGATGGCACTACTATGCTCTGGTATGTCAGCCTGAGCTATCCGTGTCGAGTCACGTAGTGAGGGGGGAGTGCCCAGGAGGAGCAAGAGAGGCCAAGTCACGGTCGCCCGGTTCGGTTGCCGTGAGTAGACGTCGATGAGTAGGAGAGACTTGAGGGGCTACGCTGGACGAGGCTATTGTTTTTACTCACAAAAAGTTCATGGTCGAGATAGCAACGGGGAACTGGCGAGTAGAGAAGATGGTGGAATGAAAGTGGGGGCTTGTGTAGTGGTACTGGGAGGCGATGTAGGGCGTCGCTGCGGAGGTCATATATTTTTTGGTAACACCGTTTCGGGGAATCCGAAGCAAGACCAAATGCCTCAGCGACGGCCTGAAAGCAGCAAGCTGCAACCGAGAGTACACCTCACGCACTCTGACCACACACTTGGAGGGGCTAGTGACGAGAGCATAGAGCTGTGGCTGACAACACTTGCGTGGCTCTTGCTGGCATTGTACAAGCGCTGCGAGTAGAAACATGTCGGACAAGAACCTCGCGACACCCGAGCGTGTGGCTTTGAAGGAAGATTTCAAGGCCATGCTGAAGGAGAAGGGCATGACGCAGGCTCAGTTTGCGAAGATGCATGGCTTGCACTCATCGTCGGTGTCAACGGCTGTCAACCCAACGACACCCGAGACGCAGCGAGTGAAGGAGCGGACGATCATCATGAGAGAGGTGGCGGCGTGGCTTGCGGCGCCGGCGGCAGCGGCGGAGACGACACCCTCGCGGACACAGGCGTCACGATCTCCATCCGCAGAGGGTGGCGGTAGTGATGGACTGCCGACACCCGAGCGTGTGGCTTTGAAGGAAGATTTCAAGGCCATGCTGAAGGAGAAGGGCATGACGCAGGCTCAGTTTGCGAAGATGCATGGCTTGGACCCATCCTTGGTCTCGAAGGCCGTCAGGCCAAAGACGCCCGAGAGTCGGCGAGTCAACGCGCGGAAAGTAGTGCGTGAGGCGGTCAATGTATGGCGGGCCGAGAGAGTTCGCGATTGTGAAGATGATCGCCGGCCAGCACCTCCCGATCTAGGCGAGCTCCCGACGCACCGCTTGGTGGCAGACCCATCCCAGATGCTTGTAGCCGTGTACGCGGCGGGCCATCCTATGCACGTCCGTGACCACATCCGCGCCTCGATGCAGCTGCCAAAGCCCAAGACGAAGACCGCTGTTGCGTTTGCCGCCATGACCGAGCCAATCGGTGGTCCAGACGTGGCACAGGGACTGGCACGTCTTGCGTGTGCAGAGCTGGACTTTGACCGCCTTGTCAACTTTATGGACGATGATGGCGAGGCGCTTTCGCATGCTGTCGCTGAAGTCATGGGTGGCACCGGTGCGGGCGATGAGTCCCTAGTCTGCGACGGCGGTGTGCTTGGCGAAGCGATATCCATTGACCCCCCCGAAGAGGGAGGATTCAAGGTGGTTGGCGTCCGATCGCGGCCCGACGGCCCAGTTGATGCCGGCTTTGTGGTGCTTCTGCGCAAGGTCGTGAAGCCCAATGATGTTGGAGCGCTCCAGCTTATGCGGCTCACGCATGAAGTCAAGAGCGTGATCAGCGAAAGGATGGAGTCGTGGGTCGAGCAGCGATTCGACATGAGCCAGCTCGAGAACGGTAACCGAGATGCAGTGTTTCTGCGCGATTCCCCCGACACTGATGGCGTCGGCAAGCACCAGACTTTTGACAACCAAGTCGGCGCTGCCGAGCGCATGTATGAGGTCATTGTCAAGCATCTGAGCCAGGAGCGGATGCGTGAGTTTACCTCCATCCACGCCCTTATCCTCACCCCCAACCGTGTCTCGCTCTGCGAGCAGACCCAGCAGCGATGCGATTTGTTTGCCGCTCATCTGGAGGGACTTGGCCTCGCAAACCTTGTCACGACCGAGGTACTGCAGGCTGGCCGGGGCGCGGAGAACCTTGCAGGCCGGACAAAAGCTTTGCTGAAGTTGATCACAAAGTCACCACGCACGCTCTTTCTGGTCATTCAGGACGAGTGCCACTGGGGTGCGGGCTTGATGAAGCAAAAAGGCTCCAAGAAGGAGTCGGACGGCGCCGGCTCGAGCTCGGGCAAGCAGACACAGGCATCGGTCATCAGCTCGATTCTACTTCACAAGACGTTTCTGGAGGCTGTGGTCGATACCCAAAACGTGATGGTGGTGCAGGTCTCGGCGACACCGCACAACCAGCTCATCCCGCACTGCACGATGAGGGACCACGTGGTGGACATGCTCGCCAACGGAGGCCGGCCGCCGTCGTACAACGGCCTCGACGAGCTTGTCTTTAAGGAAAGGTGGCATGCCGATGAAAGCTTGGAGGACTTGCTCGATGCCGACGACGACGAGCTGCGGAGTCTAGCGGCGATCTTCTTCCACGCGCGGACTAGCGTGTCGACGCGCATCTACGTCGACCTGGTGCAGCTGTTGTGGTACGCGCGAGCCATCGAGCGCAAGGACCGCCATCCGCTTGTCGCGCCGCTGCTCGAGGGGAAGCAAGTTGTGCATGCGGTGCGTCTCTCGTCGAGCAAGAGTCTGGCTCTCTTTGCTAGGGCCATCGGATCGTTGATGGCTGTCGATGCGCCCGAGGTTGCGGTTGTGTACTCGCGGTCGGGCACGGGCTTTGAGACGGTTAGTGCGCGGTTTGCAGAGAGCAACGAGACGCAGTTCTCCCGGCTTGGGGCATGTCCGACGCTGTTGGTTCTGGTTGACAAGGGCCGAATGGGCGACTCATTCCCACCGAACTTTGCAGCCTTTGATCTCCGAGGGCGGTATAGGTCTGTGGTCTCACAGTGGGCCTCGTTTGATCAGGACGTTGGGCGTGCGTTTGGCCACAACACCATATGCGAGGTGCACTCGTCACAGGCGGCGCGCAACCTGGCCGAGTTTGTAGCTAACACCAAGTTTAACGATCCGTCGTGCGACTACGTGGCTGCGGCGGCGCGCGAAGAACTCATCAAGACGGTCGGACAACACGTCGAGGCTGGCGACGATGATGGCGACGATGAGGAGACTGCAGGAGAGCTCGAGAATGCGGCTGAAGAGGCCAACGAAATTGGTTTCCTTTCCGTGGAGCACGTGCTGAGCGCGACACATGCGCTCGCGATGTACAAGGATCAAGACAAGCACTATCGCCAGATCCGCAAGTCTATCTCCGCGCGGATTGTGCTCACCGCCGAGCCACAGTGCGGCAAGACCGGGACGTTCCTGCACCTCATCGAGCTGTGTGCGAGGGCCATCCCGAACGATCGCGTGACACCATTGATGGCCGCGATCAATAAGCTGTCTTTGGCCGAGCGTGCCGAGCTTGACAAGTTTCTCAACAACAGCTAGTGATTGGTGTCTGCCAGCGCAGGCCTACCGCCCAGTCAGCACTGGCGAGCGCGCATCGCAGCGAGCGAGCGACGAACGGGAGACGAAACAAAGAACACCATGTACTCTGCGACAAACACTCTCGGTTGCTGGTTGAGCGGTCGCTCTGCTGGCTCGACGGTTTAAGATATTCCTCGCAAGCGCTGCGCTGGCCTCCAGTGCCAGCACATCGAGCCGATTGGCACGGTGACCCATACATACATAAGCTGCAGCCGCACGCTCGCGCATACCCGAGATCAAGGTTAGAATTGGGCGCTCAGAGGGTGCCCGTCGTCGTCGTCGTCGTCGCAGATCGTCATCCAAGGGTGAGTAGGTGCCTTCCCGCTCCATCGGAGCTGACTGTCTCGACGCCATCGGAGCTCTCAGCGTAGTATGGCTGCGAGTGCAAGCAACTCGTAGCAGTCGCGGCAAAAAACGACGATGCTACGAACAACCGAAACGAACGTCGCCGCCTTGCCACAGCACCGTTTGATCACGATCGCGAACACGATCACGATCACGACCACCTCCCCCCCCCCCCCCCCCCACCCACCCACCCCCACCCACCCCCACTGCCGCGCATGACGGACCGTACTCAACGCGAGGTGAAGAAGCTCTCCAGGCGCAAGGCCATTGAGTCACTTGTGAAGAGCGGCGAGCTGTATGGAGCGTCCCAGGCGTACTCTGCTGCGGTGTCGCGGCTGAGCAAGAAGGGCTACCTCGAGGAGGGACGGGCACTTGCGCTCGATGCCGTGGCTACCTTTGCTGCCAGTGGCGAAGGCCTTTTGGTGGATGATGCTGTGGAGGAGTATTTGGTGGTGTTGGGCAAATGTGTTGAGAGTGGAAAAATTGTCAACGTGGCCGTCGTCGTCGATGATGATGCTGGCAAGGTGCCTCCGCTTGGCAAGGTCGCTCTCTACAAGGCCGTCCTCCGATGGGCGACTTCCTCCTCCTCCTCTGCCACTGGCTCGCCGCTCTCGCAGTCAGAGGCCATGCACTGCTATCTGGCCCTGGCTCGCGCTGCTGAGGAGGTCGGCCAGTATGCGGTGGCTGCCGCTGCTCTCGCTCGCGCTTCCCCGCACGACATCGCCCCGGTCTATCTGGGCCTCCTCGCAAAGTGGAGCGCCGAGGGCGAGCGGGGCGAGGCGCCGTGGTTTGCTGCGCGGGCAGTTCTCGAGCTGCTGGCCGCCGATCGCGCTCTTGCCGCCCGCCAGCTGTGGGACGCGCTCCCGGGTGACGCCACGGTTGCCTCGGGTGCCCTTGTTGCCCGCATGGCCGACACCATCCTGCGGGCTGTCGAGGGCGCGTCGCGCGAGCTGTTTGGCGCGGCGTCGTCGGCCTATGCCCCGATCTACACCGAGCACGACCCGTCGTTTGAGCGCCTTGTCCGCAAGATCGGCGAGGTCTACTTTGGCCTCCGCCAACAGCCGACCGGGCTCGGCGCCATGATGCAGTCGATGATGCAGGCGTTCATGCCGCAGGGTGGGCAGCAGTGAAGAAGCTTGCACAACAGCGTGAAAGACAAAGAGCGAAGAGCGAAGAGCGAGTTTACAGCAGGTCGTCGTCACCATCGTCGGGCACGGCAATGTCCTGGAGCTTGGCGAGCTCGGCCTCCATGGCGGCCTTGGCCTCGTCGGAGATCTCGACGGTCGGCGGAGCGAGGGCCGGCGACTTGACGATCTCGAGGTTAGGGTCGTCGACGAGCTTGCGGGCGAGGTAGAGGAACGGCTTCTCGTAGTTGTAGTTGTTCTTGGCCGAGATGTCGTAGTACTGCAGGTTGCGCTTGCGGTGGAAGATGATGTGGCGGGCCTTGACCTGGCGGGCCGACGAGTCGACCTTGTTGCCGACAAGCACAATGGGGATGGCGTCGGTGCAGACGCGAGTCAGGTCGCGGTACCAGTTGGCGACGTTGTTGTACGTCGGGCGCGAGGTGACATCGAACATGATGATAGCCGCCTCACCCTGGATGTAGTACCCGTCGCGGAGGCCGCCGAACTTCTCCTGGCCAGCCGTGTCCCACACGTTGAAACGCAGCGGGCCGCGGTTGGTGTGGAAGACGAGCCGGTTGACCTCGACGCCGAGCGTGGCCACGTACGTCTTCTCGAACTCGCCAGTGATGTGGCGCTTGACAAAGGTGGTCTGTGCAGTGTGGGATGAGAGGGAGGGAGTGAGTGGGTGTGGGGGCAGGGTGGTGTCGTGAAGACATGGCCATGCTGGCTGCGACCATGATGATGATGGCTGCGACCATGATGATGGTGGCTGCGACCATGATGATGATGGCTGCGACCATGATGATGATGGCTGCGACCATGATGATGATGGCTGCGACCATGATGATGGTGGCTGCGACCATGATGATGATGATGGCTGCGAGCACCATGATGATGGTGGCTGCGACCATGATGATGATGATGGCTGCGACCACCATGATGGCTGCGACCACCATGATGATGATGGCTGCGAGCACATTGCCCAAGGCGACCATACTACGACACGCACGCCGCACTTGCCAACCTGCTCCTCACCGTGTCGCACTCCCATGACCAGACGGCCGCGAGCCAAGCAAAGACACACTCATACCATGCATAGAAACAGAAGGTATTGGCAAGAACAAGAGCATGGGCATGATGTGGGGTAGGGGGGGAGGGGGGGGGGGGTAGTGGGCATGGGTATGGGAGGGAGTGTGGCCAGGAGAAGACGACGTGACCAGGGCGACAAGGAAGGAAAATGGGCGCGAAGTTGGCAATGGCCAACACGAACATTCGCGTGCGGAGGGGGGGAAGGGGGAGGGGGGGGGCAGGGACATGGCGACACGGCGACACGGCGACATGACGAGACAGGGAGACGGGGAAAGGAGGGCAAGGGAGAAGAGGTAGAGAGGTGGCAGATGTAGAGGGGGGGGAGGGAAGGGGGGGAAGGCGTACCTTGCCAACACCGCCGTCACCGACGAGGAGAAGCTTGAATGTGGGCATGTCGTCCGCCATGGTTGAAGGATGGAGAGAGAGGGGTGCCGTGGTGGTTGTGGTTGACGCCTTGATGCCCTCTTCGGCTCTTCGGGCGTGTGTGTCGTCTAGGCGCTCGATTTGGCTCGGCTGATTGTGATGTCATAATCGATCGGTGGGGCGCACGGGGGGGAGGGGGGGCACGGAACGGAGGGGAGGAGGCTGCAAGGTGGGTGTGTGTGGGGGGGGTCGCATGGAAAGGGTGCCGAGATCACTGCGGGAGCCGCCGGATGAGAGTGTGGTGGAGATGATTAGAACGCATGATGATCGTAGGCTGATGAGATGACTGGGTGGCTGGTGTGCTGCATGGACAGCTGATGCAGCATTCTCACCTGGTGCTACACCGCACAGCATCATGTCTCGATTGCTTCCCCATGTGTTCATCACGCCGCACTGGGCTTCGAACCACTCTGTCGGCACCTCGATTAATGTAATCAATTGTTAACATTCAAGTGGATTGGACTCATTTGAATCTTTGCCGAACATGGACACCTGTCCGCACCTTTAACCATCCCTACCACAAGCATTACCACTGCGATCATAACATAAATGACATCTTTAGATAGCAAATACTACACAATATATTGGAGCCAAACATGATAGTCATAAGCGCAACTCGTCGCAAGTGCGGTCTCCCCGAAGAGGTTGCACGCCTCTGTCTCGGTCCGGCGGTTGCCGGCAGTAGAGTGCACCTTACTCTCATCCGTCTGCAAAGGCGTTGCAAACCCGGAGCAGTGCCAGGACATTGACGCTATCCACCATGACCATTACTCGAGGCAGCCGTTTGTCGTTGCTGGTGGTGGTGGCGCTCGTGCTGATGTTGGCTGTTGATGCTGTCGCCTCGGTCCGAGTCGGCCAAGTTGGTGACGTCGATCAGACCGATCGCGTTGGCGATGACGGCTGGGTCGGGGTCGGTCGGGCTGAAAATGACGGTCGGGTCGGTACCGGCCAACACGGCATCAACACAACTCCTCGCGCCGCTTCATCGACTTTGCTCGCCTCATCAATCGCGGGCAAGGTGTGGCAGGCAGAGCTTCCGTCATCGTGCTCGCTGTCCATGCTTGCCGGCTCGGGCACCTTTGTTATCGTCGTTGCTTGCCCTCAGACAGGCATCACCGATGGCGCCCTGCTCATGGGCTCGCTGAGCTACTACAACAATACCCTGCTGCTGCGCTATGTCCGCGGCGCGTCCAAGTTCTCCATCGCAGATGGGGAGCTTGGCATGCTACAACTTGCCGCCGCCACCACCGATGGCTCCGCGCTTTCCGTCGTCTCGTCCACCAACTTTCCGGCGTCGCCGACGCGACTCACCCTCGCTTCCGACCCGCCTGATCCGCTGGCGCGCGGCGGCGGCTGGTTTGCCTCCGACCTCTCGCTCTTCTTTGCCGGTAATATGGTCGTCATCATGAACGATGGCGAGAACCCAGCGGCTGACGCCGTCTCGGTCGGGATCTTCTCCTACGCCGCCGTCTCTCGCACCCTAGCCATCAATCTGGGCGTACACATCCAGGCCTCGCCGTCGACTCTCCCTCCGCCACCGCCATCGGGCGTCCTCTCGTACACCCTCACGTTTGGCTCGGCGTCTGCCATGCGCGCCGAGCTGCCCGACGGCCGTCGCTGGGAGCTTTCTCGGCGGGCCATCGCGCCGTTCGCCGGCCTCGCTTTGAGCGAGGCCTTCCCTATCACGCTCTCGTCGTCGGCTGATGCCACCTGCCATCTGCTTCTTGAGCACACGGCAGCCGGCCTCGCTATTGCCGTCGCCCACGACTGCCAGGTCCCGGCGTCGCCGTCCACTGCTATCGCCTTTCTCGGCTCGTACGCGGCCGTCTCGGCCTCGTGCCTCCGGCTCCGGCGCATGCTCTCGTACCCGACGCTTGGCGCTCCATCCGGCTTGCTTTCATCGTCCATAGAGTACAAGGCTACCTTTGGCGGCGCGCGTGACGCATCGATGCGCTGGGAGCGCGCCGACGGCGCCGTCCACCAGCTCGTCCGCCTCGAGAGGCCGGCCACAGCATGCAAGATATCCTTGTCCATGGCCGGAACGCTCGGTACCACCGTCTCGGCTGCCGTCCTCCGCAACCGCCTTGCATCACTGATTGACCTCTCCTCCTTTGGCGTCGCCATCGGCGGCGGCCTTCAGCTCTCAGCCACACCGTCCGAGTTTGCCATCGACGCTTACTTTGCCGGCGCGGCGCTCGCGCCCGACGCCAAGGACAAGCTTGCTGCTTTGCTCGTCGCAGCTCGCCACAGCGGATCAACGATGCTGTCGGGCACCCAGCTCACAGGCATTGACATGAGCGGCTGCGCCTTGCCGCTTCTGGCCATCGAAGCCTGCCTCCCGTCGGCAGCCAATCCGTGCGTCTTGCCTTCAAGTGGCGGCACGGTGGTGATCTCGGGAACCGGGCTCTCCGGCGCGTCGGTAGCGTTTGACGTCGATGGCGTCCGCGTGGGCCACACGGTGACAACTAGAGCCTCGTGTGCGGCTTGTCCAGCCCAGATCTCTCTCCCGATCCCAGCAACGACGATGTCCCGCGGTTACCTGGCACTCAACGCAAGCGGCGTTGGCGGCCGCAGCCTCGTCAGCCTCGCTCGAGTGTTTGTCGACAACGCTGCAGCGAGCGTTGGTTGCGTCATGCCGTCACGGGTTTTTACAGGCACATCGTGCGTCGCTTGTCCAGACTGCGCCGTCTGCCCTGGCGGATCGCGGGCATGGCCGCGCGCAGGCTGCTGGTCGCACTCGGAAGCCGATCGTCCGCGCGAGTGCTCCGTCGGCCACGCGTGTTGCGGCGCTATTGGCGAGTATCCGGACGCCTGTCCTGCACGTCAGCTGCCTTCGGGTGCGCGCGACACCCAGCGGTGCGATACAAGTCAGGGCGCCACCGGCGAGTACTGCTCCGAGTGCCTGCCAGGCTACTTTCGCGACGCCGGCCGGTGCTTTGTCTGTGACGATGAGAACAAGGCCCGGTTTGCTGGCCTCGTTCTGGCTGGCATTATCATGGCCGGCGTCATTGCGGCAGCCATTGCCCTGCTTCCGGTCGCCTACCTTGTCCGCGCCGTCGCGCTCCTGGTGCTCCTCCAGCAAGTGGTCTACGCCGGCCGCGATCTGGCGACCCATGTCTCGGGCAAGCGCGGGCAGCGATTGGCCGAGCTCTTCCGGGCGCTCTCGATCATCTACCTCGATGTCGGTTTTCTTGAGCTCCCCTGCCACGTCAACGACGCGCTGACGTATGTCGATCTCTTCTGGGGTACGCTCGTACTAGGAGTAGGCATGTTGAGTCTGATGGTCGGCGCAGCGGGGATCTGGTGGTGCTGCGGGCGGCGTGTGCTGTCGCAGCACGAAGAGTCGTACACCTCGTCGAGCTGGGCCACAGGCAGGTCGTGGCAGTCGCAGGCGTCGGCGATCAGCGCGGCACCGAGCGCGTCGAGCACAAGCGCCACCAGCACTGACTCGGCGGCGGGCGCCGTGGTGGTTGCCAAGGTCAACACGTCGACGCTAAGTCGACGGGTGGTGCTGGCGCTGGTGACCGGCGCCACGGTGCTCTACCTGCAGATCACTCAGCTGTGCATCCAGATGGTCCACTGCAGTGACGGGAGGCTCGCGGTGGACATGTCGATGACATGCTACGAGGGGAGGCACCGGACGGCAGCGGTGATGGCCTGGATTCTCCTCTTTGGCTTTGTCGCCGCCTTTCCCATCACCATCGGCAGTCTGCTGGTGTGGCACGGCCGGGCCGGTGAGTGGCACATGCTCGCCACCACCTACGCCTACCTCACCCGTGGCCTCCGTCGCAGAGTCTACTGGTTTCGCCTCTCACACTTTGTCTTTACCCTAGTCCTTGTTCTTGTTAGCAATCTGACAAGCGCCGTCTTCATCCGAGCCCTGCTCACCGCAAGCGTGTTTGTTATCAAAGGCGTCGCCGTCGCCGTCCTCTGGCCGTACGTTCAGGCCTGGAACTCGTGGCTCTCGATGGTCATCGGCCTCGCCGCCGCCGTTCAGACCGCGCTCTTTGTCTCGCTCCGCCAGTTTGGTGACGATCGCGCTTCGGCCAAGGAAAAGCGCGTTGCCCGCTGGACCACAGGCGCTGTTGTGGCTGTTTTTGTTGTGGCTGTTGCTGCAGCGAGAATGCTCCGCACCGTGCTCCATCGCCCGTCGTCGAGCTCGTCCTCGTCGAGGCCGAGTTCAAGCGATGAGTCCGAAACCTGGCTGGCGGAGTCTTCGACGGCCTCGGCCGCGTCGGACTAGCAGCTTACATGGGCTCGAGCGCCCAGACAATAGTGGCGAGGCGCTTCTTTGGAATGCCAAAGTCGGCGAGCTTTGACTTTGTCCGATCCTCGAGCTTGACGTTCCAGTAGCAGCGGTCGGTGAACCTGCCTGCGGCTGCGGCGGCGGTGACGAGGGTAAGGGTCTCGTCGAGCGACGATGCCGGGAGGCAGGTGAGGTCCGATGGCGGGAAAAAGTGCTCGACCTGGACTACGACGTCGTTGTCGTCCGTGGTGCAGAGGGCAACGTCGAGCGCCTCGCCCCATCGGCCGCCGGCGACCGGATTGCGGACCGGCACGGCGTGAAGAGTTGAAAAGTAGTTGATCTGCGGGCGGCGGTGCGCCATCAGCTCGTTAAGAAGCAGCCACGACGGATGGACAATCAGGTGGGCAAGCGAGACGCCGTCGCGCGCGAGGTAGAATGCGCGGAGCCATGGTGAGAGGTCAAAGCCGACCGCAGCCTCGAGCGCCTTGAGCTCGCGCTGTGTCACGCCCGACGACGCGCGGGCGGTGAGGAACGAGGCGGGTGCCAGCGAGGCCGGCGGCGGATCGGTGGCGGCTGGGCTGTGCTTGGGCGGCTTCATGTCGTGGACAATGGCGTCAGGGAGGGACTCCTCGAGAGCGACGATGCGCTCGCGAAGCTCGGCAGTCGCCACCGTGAGGGCGTCGTCGTTGGCCAGCTCGTCGACCTTGTCGTAGGCATCGTCACCGATGCGGCACCACGCGTTGAGCCAGGCATTCTCCCGGGCTCCAGCCAAGACATGCGTCGCCGAGCAGACCACGCCCTCCCGGGGAGAGCCCTCCCACTCGTCGGTCATCAGTGAGGCGGCCGAGAAGATGATCGACTGGGCCAGAGCCGTCCGAACCTGGGCGAGCATCTTGACATCCAAGTCGCCAAGGTCACCAGCAGACTTGGCAGCAGAACCATCATCAGTCGGCATGCTCGGAGGCGGCAAGTCGATCTCGGCCTTGTCCACACTCGCCAGAAAGGCATCGGCCACAAACTCGCTCCGATCAGCCTCAGCGAGCGTCGCACTCAGAGCGTCGAGAACAGAGCCATTGCCTGGGCTGGAAAAATTGACCACAGCACGGTTGACCAGTGCCTCCACCTCTTCCACAGCAGAAGGTGCAAACTCAATGGGGTGGAACTCACCGAACATCCTCCGTCCTTCTGCGGACATGAAATCAGCAAAGGTAGTGCTTTCCGACATAGTTTAGGTTGCAGGTGGGGGAGAGAGAGAGGGGTGCTGGCGTGGCCCCCCATGGGAGCAATCGAGGAAAGAAATAAGCGAAAAAGAAACATGTCGGCCAAAGAAGAGAAGAGCGCCGAGTCGCACTGTCTGGCTCGCGTGAGTCGCCAAGTTGCCACGCGGCGAGAGAGAGTTTGATCGCCAGCGAAGAGGGAGTGTGTGCAGCCAGCCACGGTTTTGCATCTCTGTCCAGCTTGTGTTGCTTCCCCGCCGGGGGGGGGGCGTCATCACGGCCGCCACGTTCGGTGCCAAGTGGGCGCGCGATGGGTGTGACGGCGACGGCGCTACTCGTCGTCCTTGGCAGCCGACGCAGCCTTCTGCTCATCAGTCTTGACGACGTTGAGCCCGCGCTTAAAGTTGTGCTTGATGGAGAACTGCTTGCCCACGACAGGCACGCGCTTGAGCGGATTGACCTGTGGACGGTATTGGGTGAGTGGGAGTGGTGGTGGTCTGATCACGGACCAGGTCGGAGGGGGAGGAGGAGGGGGGGGTGGGAGACGGTTGGAGAGTGGGTTGGAGAGGGGAGGACGGGGGATGGTGTGGAAGGTTGCAAGGTGGTTTGGTGCACGCCCTTTTCCTGGACTTGGCCAACTGGCAAAAAGGGGAGGGCGGCGAGGGGGGGGGGGTGGGGGGGGAGGGGAGGACGACGACGGAC
>NW_013657642.1:0-1379 GCF_000142905.1 Thecamonas trahens ATCC 50062
CCTAACCCTCACCCTAACCCTAACCCTAACCCTAACCCTAACCCTAACCCTAACCCTTAAACGAGTGCGGGGGCATTATGCCTGGGGTTTATGCCTCATGGCTTGACGTGTGCAGAGACATTATGTCTCGACCCTTAAGTTTCATCCGTATGCAGAGGCTTTATGCCTATGCCTCGACGAGTGCAGACATTAACCCCAGGCTTCAGGCTTTATCCCTCCCAAGTCCTCCCAAGCTCAGACATAAAGCCTGGCTGATCAGCACAACCGCTGTCGACGACCAAGTCAATTAACGGTCACTCCACACCATACCTCTCTTTGTTTTGAGACTTGGCTTGTGACCCCTATGGCTGCCACTACCTCCGCGTCCCCCTCCACTTCCCCCAGTGCCCTACAGAGCACCAACCAGCCCTCTACATCGTCTGTGCACAGGGACGAGCTTGACGGGCTTGACTTTGATGTCTTCGCTCCACCCGCTGCTGCCGCGGCCGCCAACGAGCTCACCCACCGGCCGACCGTTGGTCAGACTCGCCGGGCGTCATCGCCCGTTGTCTGCGACCGACCTACCTCGGTCCAACGGACGTTGTTTCATTCTGTCACCGTGGCAGCTCGTGACTCACGGTCAATCGTCCCTTCCGGGCTGAACGACTTTCGTCCGCGCATCCCGCTCACCGAGCTCGCCATCGTTCGTCCGGATCCGTTTGAACATGTCGACATTCCGCTGGGACTGCCCGTCGTTCCGCTCTACGAGGACGACTTTGTTGATGCACTTCGCGCCTCGGTTGCTGTTCCTGCTGGCACCCAGTGGTCGTACCCTGCTCGACTCACGCTGTCCAATCCGCAGTACAAGGTCTACAGCGTTGCTGTCATTGACTCGTGGAACGAGGTCATCGCCCTCACCGCCCCTAACCATGGCGTCTCCACTCGCCTCAACTGGATCCCGCGGCTGGTCGTTGGGTTCTATCCGCACCAGCCTGTCAAGCCACTCTCGGGCGACGAGCTTGCCCGGAGTGTCTCGTCGTGGGCGTTGAACAACTCCGGCCGCTTCCATCTGTTCTTCAACTACCTGCTCATGGCCGACAAAGACTCGTTGCCTTCTGCCTCGACCATGTACGATGCTGCCATTGCGCTCCGTGATCTCATCGACACCTCGCTTGGCTACGTGGCGAACTCGGTCCTTACCCGACGTTTGATCAGCGTGTCACTATGGTTGTGGCGACCCGGAGGTCAATCTGGGACGCCCTCTCGGCGCTCATGGGCACCTTCCAGAAGTTCAAGGCCCTCCGCGCCGAGTCGTACCTCATTGACCACGCCCGCCGTGTCCAGCACGCCAAGTCACGCCGCGCATGTACGCCTTCATCGGCGCCAAGCTGCTCAGCGCC
>NW_013657642.1:1654-2126 GCF_000142905.1 Thecamonas trahens ATCC 50062
TGACATTGTCTACATCAACGTGGCGACCAAGAACAAGCGGAACGAGAACATCGTCACCGAGCCGCTGCCGCTGTCGCGTCTCGTGGTCGAGATGCTTCTTCGCATGAACGCCCGAGTCCGCCAGCTCAATATTGATGGCATTCTCGACTCACCGCTGGCACTGCCGCACTGGCGCAACCCCTCGCAGCGCCTCTCGGGCGACATTGACCGCGCTGCCCGAGCTGCTGGACTTGTCCGCAACGCGCTGGAGGCCGCTGTCATCGCCTACGATGGCTCTCTCGATGCTTACCCTGATGTCGTTGAGGACTTTGCAGCGCTTGCCACCTCTCGTTTCATCCGCAAGCACATTGATCAAGTTCTTGTCGACTCGCCGCGCGACACTGCCCTTGATGCCATCCTCAACCTTGGCATGGGTCATTCCCGCGAGACCTCGGAGGTCTTCTACTCCCGGGAGCTTCGCGGACTCACCGCT
>NW_013657642.1:3687-49426 GCF_000142905.1 Thecamonas trahens ATCC 50062
TGACATGAATGTCATTCACATTTTCATGATTCGCTCTGTCACTCGTTCGATTGTTTGACATTCAATTGATGTCATTTATCATTGTCAATTGATCATTCGATTCTTTCTGTTTCTGTTCTTGTTGGCTGACCATGTTCCTTGCTCTTTGGCGTTCATGGTGTCGCAGGCTGTGATGTTGCTATTGTCTGCCCTTATGCTTTGCTTTGGTTGCTATTGCTTTTGATGGTTGACTATAATCGACATGCATCCTAATTGATCATTGCCTTTGCTCTTGTTGTTGCTTTTGATCATTTTTCGTCATGCTTCAACTGTTCTTGATTCTCCTATTTTCATTGACCTTGACTTCAACATCCACCATCGGGCCTTGCTCACTACACTATCGATTCTCATCTTTGTTGTCGTTAGTCATGGTCAATAGTTTTGCATGCAATGTATTTCGTGTTGACCCTGTTGTGTCGTGGTCATGGGTGATCTGGAGATCTGATCGATCAACCGCGCCCTGCCTCGCCGACCTCAACGTCACCCGAGTCCATCCCATTGCCTGCTAGCTTTGTCCAGTCCCTGTTGGCCTACTCATACGTGTGCTGTGCAAGCCATGTATGATCTTTGGTTGTTGTTGTGGACGTCATTGCCTCGTTTGATGCCCGTTCCGGCTTTTCTTCAATTAATTCAACGTTCAACTCAATTAACGTCCGCCGCCTTCCCTCTGCCGGCCAAGTACCCGCCGCCCCTATCGCCCACTCCCCACACACACTCATCAGCCGTATCATACTCACTTTCATCAATGCTCAAGCCCAATCGCCATACCTACTACCATTTCGCCCGTCACGACCCCACGTCACGACCCCCCTCATCCCCCCTACCATGCTCATTACCACCCGTCACCACAAACTACCACCCCCCACCCCCTACCCCACCACCATCACTATCATCCCAGCCACAACTACCACCCACAGGTCATGGTCATGCCCTCCACCATCTCGCTGCGCACTCGGCTTCCTCTTCCTCCTCATCCTCCTCGTCTTCCCGCTCTACGTCACCTCCATCCTCATCCCCAACCCCGACACCCACACTCCCCAACCATCACGTGCCATACTGCCCATTCACCAACCAATACCAATCTCGAGCCACCCAGCGCCGACCCAGCCCCCTCTGCGCCCCTGCCTCGCCGACCACCAGCCGCCAGCCGCCGCCCGCTCGCCCGACCAGCCCACCTTCATCACCACCTAGCTCCTTCCCACTACCCGCTACACAACCGACGACCACCACCAAGGTCATCACTCACCGTGCACTATCACCAGTACCAATATCGCTGTCATCCATATCCATTTACCTCGGCCCATTTCCGCGTCGGCTTGTTTTGTCTAGGCGGTTGAGCACGCCCTCGACCGCCCGACCCCGCACACGACCCCCACCAACGTCATTGCAAGATATGGCCAATCTGATTTCACTGCTACTCTACTACATATCCACACTACCCCCTTGCACAATCTCCAATCCACAGCTGCAGTATTCCGGAATCCGAGTTCTGCCGGCTCAGGCCCAAGTTGTTGGCCCTGTGTCCCTTCGATGCTGCTGGCCCCTCCTCCCCGGACCCATCTCCGACCCCCACTCCTGACCATGTCCACCCACAACCACCACACCCACACCACACGTACTCACTACCCCTGCAAACATAGCCATTCACTCCCTGCCCGCCGATACGCACATCAGCCGACGCCATCCCGTCAACAGCATCACGACGATGGCCGGGATCACTGTCAACGGCGCCGAGAGGAGCGAGAAGACCACCGCCAGGAACCGGAGATCGCCCGCGCGTGGCGGCAGAACCTCGTTGGGCCACCGACTGCTGGCAGGCAGCACCTTGAGGGTCGATCTGACCAGCAGCGGTGCGATGGCCATGCAGAGCGGCCCGAGTGTCATCATGCCGAGCGCCGAGCGCGTGAGCCCCACTAGCGACCGCAGCACAAGCCGGACCGTCATGTCCCACTGCGGCGCGCACGCCAGGCAGATGATGTACAGCGGGGCAGCGCCGACATAGTCCGGTAGCATCGTCACAAAATGTGCCGCGCAGCGGACCACGGCCGTGACGAAGCCCGCTCCATGAAACGTGCCCACGCCACCAAATCAGCCAGCCGACGCGATCCCATTCCATCGAAGCGTTCCTCCCCTTCTCCTTCTACTTGCCACGGCACAGCCCCGCCACTCCCGCGCACGTCACCCCCTGTCTCGTGCATGCTGAGGTGGCTTCCGTCTGCACACTCACTCACACGGACCGCTCTCGCATACGCTCCCTCGCTCGCGTCGTCGTCGTCGTCCTGGCTGCCTCCCTCCACCATGTCCGCCCTCAACCCCTCGGCAGACATCACCCTCACCGAGTTTGAGTCCAAGCTGTTCAAGCTCCTGCTCGAGGTTGTCAATCAGCGGAGTCCGGAGACCGTCCTGCGCGTCGCTGGCGGCTGGGTCCGTGACAAGCTCCTCTGCAAGGAGTCGCACGATGTTGACATTGCCCTCAACAACATGTCTGGCGTCGCCTTTGCTGAGCTCCTGCAGGAGCACATGGTCGACGCCGGCATGCCCACACACTCGATTGGCAAGATCAAGGCCAACCCGGAGCAGTCCAAGCACCTTGAGACCGCCACCATGCCGGTACTGGGCCACTGGGTCGACTTTGTCAACCTCCGCTCCGAGGAGTACGGCGAGTCGCGCATCGCCATCTCCAAGCCCGGCACTCCGCAAGAAGATGCCCTCCGCCGCGACCTCACCATCAACGCCCTCTTCTATAACATCAACACCGGCACCGTTGAGGACTTTACCGGCTGCGGCCTCAACGACCTTGAGAGCGGTGTCATCCGCACGCCGCTGCCGCCCAAGAAGACTTTCCTCGACGACCCGCTCCGCATTCTGCGCGCCATCCGCTTTGCCTCGCGCTTCGGCTACGACCTCGTCGAGCCGGTCGTGGAGGCCATCCGTGACGACGAAGTCCGCGTTGCGCTTGCGAGCAAGGTCTCGCGCGAGCGCTTTGGCATCGAGATCGCCTCCATGCTCCGTGGCCCGGCCCCGGTCCTCTCGCTCAGCTACCTCACCCACTTTGACCTTGTCCCAATCTGCTTCAACGTTCCCGACGCGGTCACCGACGACGGCATCGACACCTTGCCACCGCCGGCCTTGCCGACGCTGCCGCCTTTTACACCCTCGCCGAGTCGGACCGTTCGCCGGGGCTGGTCTCGCTCGTCCCGTCGACCAAGCCCGACGAGCCCGAGATTATTGCCGATGGCGAGACACCGCGCGACGCGCTCCGTATCAACACCTACCTTGCTGCATTCCTTCTCCCTCGTGCGCATGTCTCTGTCCCGGGCAAAAGGGTCGCCTCACCCCGCTGGCCCAGTACCACATTGTCTCCTCTATCAAGCGCTCCAACCGCGACGCCGCCCTAGTCGCCACCCTCCACGCCGTTGCGCTTGCCTTCCGTGACGTTCTGACCGGCGCGTCTCCCGACGATCGCGCTTCCATCGGCGCCATCCTCCGCATGGGCGCCAAGCACCACTGGGACGTTGCCCTCGCCCTCGCCGCCATCCTCCTCTTGCCCTCGAGCCCGGTCCCGGCCGTGGAGACGACTCCGACCGAGATCGCCGCCTCGTTCTCCGCCGATGCCCACCCTGACGTCTACGCCCGCTACTCGGCCATGTATGCCCGCGTTCGCGACTTCTTTGGCTCGAACCACCCGTGGGACCTCCGGCCGGCACTCTCCGGCTCCGACATCATTGCCGCGCTCAACCTCTCGCGCGGCGGGCCCATCGTCGGCGAGGTCACCCAGGCCCTCATCGCCGCCCAGCTTGCTCACCCAGACAGGTCATCTGACGACTGGCGTGCCTGGGTCGTCGACAACTTTGGCGCCCACGCCGTCTAGCCCCATCGGTCACCCCCCAGCCGGCCACATTGCCACGTGAAATCCGACGCAAACACCTGCCGCCCTCTCCACTCGCTCAACTTCAAGCTAGACACCACCTCCCCATTCCTCTCCCCTCCGCCGACCCTCTCTCACCGCCCATCCCTGCACGCACACATGTCGTCCACCAGCATGTACACTCGTGCCCTTGTGGTCGTTGCTGTGGCCCTCTCGCTCTGCTTCGCCACAGTTGCTCTCCCCGGTACGTACGCTTCCCTCACCTGCTGACCTCACCGCCTGGTCGCGCACACCACTCACACACTCTCCCCCTTCCCCTTTCGCAGTCTTTGACTCGCAGTACACCGAGGACTGCATGACCCGCAGCTTCTCACAGGAGACCATCAAGCCTGGCTTCGAGATCCCCCATGATGGCGTCCACCTCCACTCGTTCCGCTCCGCCTCGGAAGGCATTTTCCACACCGAGGTCTCCGACGTACTTCGCGACGACCGCGTCCTCATCCTCGGCGTGCCCTTTGCCATGGAGACCAGCTACCTCGCCGATCTCAAGTACTGGGCCAAGGAGCTGAAGCAAGTCCGCCGCCAGCTCGGCCTCGATCACGTCTTTGTCGTCATCGCCGGTAACCCGTACGAGGCCAATGCCATGCACGAGTCCGAGAGTCTCAACGGCGAGCCCATCGACAGCATCATGTCGTTCTGGTCAGACTCAGACATGCAGATCGCCAAGCGCCTCGGCATGGTCTACGATGCTCGTCCCGACGGCCTCGGCATCACCTCGCTCCGCTACGCCGTTCTCGTCGACCACTTTGACGTCAAGTACGTCGCCTCTGAGCCGCACCACTCCATCGACGCGGTCGCCTTCCGCAACCTCTTTGACGCCATCCAGGACCTGATTACCAGCGGCGCCATTCCGCCACAGCTTCCCCGCGGCCACGACGAGCTGTAGCTGCTAAAACCTCATCAGGCCTTTGCCTGCAAGGAAAACTGCCCTCTTTATTCGTCCGATGACGACGACGCGTAGTACGAGTAGTAGTACGACGACGAGGCAACAGACGTCACATCTGCCTCGGCAGACCCAAGATCGGCCGGCTCCAGCGTAGGTGCTGCCATCGAACATGTGCCCCACTCGGCGACTGCGTCGTCTTTGGCTGCCGGCACGTTGATCGAGCCTGCCGGCTGCGCCTCGAGCTCGATGCCGTCGTCAGTCGCCATGTCGGTCGCGCTCGAGTTGCCGCTCTCCTCGCGCTTGGCCACTGCAATCGGCGGCATGTCAACCACGGCGAGAGGAAGTGCTGCGCTTGCGAATCTGCGATGCCGCGCGTCCGACCGACGCTTGGCCACAAACGCTGCCGCCACGAGCACCCCAATAACGACCAGGCAGAGAACCGCCACCACAAACAGTATTGTCGACGACGTCTGCCCTCTCTTTGCCGGTGGAAGCGCGCCGACCTCCTGCTCCGAGATCTCCACTGTGGCCGCCTGGACCCCATAGCTGACCGTGGCCGCTAGCACTCTCACCGCCCGGATCCGTAGCCGGCGCGCACCGGCCCGGAGGACAAAAACCTCTCCAAATGTACCCGCATGCTCTCCGTACGTCATGATAGGAAACGTCTGTCCGGCCGTGAGCGGATGGCTGCGGTCCTCAATGAGAAAGAGCGCGCCGGCAAACTCCACGCTGCCCGCCACCCGCACTGGCGCCCCCGAGGCGAGCGCGCTCGTGACCACAACCTTGAACCGCGAGCCCGTCGTCAGCGTGAGCGAGCCAGCAACAAAGCCGGCGCCGCTCGTAAGCACCAGCTCGCCCGACGCCGCCACCAACACACTTCCGTTGACCACAAGCGAGCTGCTCGCACCAACAGTGAGCACCCCATCTGCAGTCACGACGAGCGAGCCGGACGCGCTTGCATTCCCAACCACATTGGCTCCGCCGACCACCTGCAGTGCGCCATCAGTCAGCTTACCGCTCACGTTGCCAGAGAGAACCGAGCCACTGCCGCCAGTCCCACTGGCTGTCCCTCCTGTTGCCGTTCCGCCGGTCGAAGCCCCGGTCCCGGCCGACGTCCCGCCAGTGCCACTAGCCGTCGCCGTAGTCGCGTTGCCTCCCGTCGTCGCCGTCGTCGTCGCCGTGCCTCCCGTCGTCCCGGCTGTCGTTCCTCCCGTCGACCCGGCGCTCGACTGAGTGACCGGCGTGCCGGACGAGCAAGCCGCTGAACCGCCGCCAAACGTTGTCGAGTATGCCGTCGACGAGTCTATCAGCACCGGCTTGTCGCCCTCCATTCGCGCCACCATCCACGGCACGTACGACGAGACCCGGGTGTTGACAGCCCAGAACACCGGGTGCCCGCACGGCTGCCAACTCGACCCGCCAAACGAGGTAATACCGACCTGGACCAGCCCTCCGTCAACTGCCTTCACATACACCGGGCCACCCGAGTCACCCGTGCACGAGTCGCGCGACGAGACGCACTGCTCGCCGGCGCAGATGTGCGACGAGAGAATGGCCACGCCGTCGCTAGCGTAGTTGCTGGCACAGTCACCGTTCCGCTGGATAAGGGTATCGATCGTCTTCAGCACGGTCGGCCACACATCGCCGCCGGTGTTGGTCGCGCCCCACCCGGCGAGTGTTGCCACTGCGTAGTCCGGTGGGTCTGCCGACGCCAAACGCGCCAGCCTGACGTCCGCCCGCCCAAGATCAACCGGCGTCGAGAGTCGAATCAGTGCCACATCGTCGTGCTCGGCCGTGTAATCGTTGTACGACGCATGCACGTGGACGAGATCGGCTTGCACAAGCTCGCTCGTGTCCGCCGTCGTCTGATCGTGTCCGCCTGGCCAGACATACAGCTGGCTCGGCGTGTTGCGCCGGTCGTACACACAGTGCGCCGCCGTCAGCACCCACCGCGCCGACAACAGCGTCCCCCCGCACATCACATCAAAGTGCAACCCGTCCACAATGCCCACAAGATCCGGGAACTGGCCAGGGCTCGCCTCGCTCCCGCCTACAATCCGCGGCGCCTCCGCCGCCACGCCTCCGCTCCCCGCCACCACCGCCGCCGCCACCACCACCACCACCGCCACCACCGCCATATTCGCCTCCCGCAGACTCGTCCTAGCCATGCCCAACCCAACTAGCACCACACTGTCTACCTCCCTTCTTGAGAGCCAAGTCAAGAGGGATGCACACACGCATACACGCACACGCACACCGTCCTATCCCCAAGCCCGACCGTCGCCCGCCGCCCGTCGCCCGTCAGCCGACCAACTGCCAATCCTGCGAACCAACGAACGGACTAACCAGCTCCAATCCGTGGCGCATGTGACTGCCGCCAGCTTCCTCAACACCCCCCCACGACCCACCACCAGCACCACCACCACCCACTCCTCCCCCCTCCCCCCCCCCTCCTCCCTACATCCACCGGGTTACCACCTCACCACCACACGCCACACGCCACACTACATTACCTCCTGCCCTCCTTCCCACCAGTACGCTCCCTCTCCCCTTCCCAACCTACCGCCCCCGACCACCTCCTCCGTCCAGCCTCCACAACGCCCCCTGCCCATGCCCCTAACCCCAACCCCCCACCCAAACACCCACATACCCACCCCACACACACGCATACCAACCCCCCACATACAGCCACCTTCCACCTCTCCCCCTACTGCACTCACCCATCCTGTCTCCTGCACCACCTTCCCTGCATCGCCCGGCCAACCCTTTTTTTTGCCCGCAACACCCCTCACCACCCTCACCGCCCTCACCCCCCCCCCCCCTACACAGTGCCGATCTTCCAAAAGTCGGTGACAGATCTGGTCCGTGGCATCCGGTCGAACAAAAAGTCCGAGAGCGAGTACATCAATGCTCAGATCGCCGCCATCAAGGAGGAGCTCAAGCAGCCACAGCTGGTCAAGAAGGTCGTTGCCATCCAGAAGCTGACCTACCTGCAGATGATGGGCTACGACATGGCATGGGCTGCTTTTAACGTCATCGAGGTCATGTCTGCACCAAAGTTTGCCTACAAGCGCGTCGGCTACCTTGCAGCCTCGCAGTCGTTCAACCCAGAGACCGAGGTCCTCATGCTCGCCACCAACCTGTTCAAGAAGGACTTTGCCGCAGCCAACCAGTACGAGTCCGGCATGGCCATCAACTGCCTTGCCAACGTGTGCACAGAGGACCTTGCCCGCGACCTCGCCTCGGATATTGTGGCCATGCTCAACAACTCCAAGCCGTACCTCCGCAAGAAGGCCGTCCTCGTCCTCTACAAGATCTTTCTGCAGTTCCCTGAGGCTCTCCGCCCGGCCTTCCCGCGGCTCAAGTCCAAGCTGGAGGACTCGGACGTGTCGGTCATTTCCGCCGCCGTCAACGTCATCTGCGAGCTTGCGCGCAAGAACCCCAAGAACTACCTCTCGCTCGCCCCGGTCTTTTTCAAGCTCCTCACCGTCTCCAACAACAACTGGATGCTCATCAAGATTGTCAAGCTCCTGGGTGCACTCACGCCCCACGAGCCACGCCTCGCCAAGAAGCTCATCGGCCCGATGACCAACCTCATCAACACCACTCCTGCCATGTCGCTCCTCTACGAGTGCATCAACACCTGCACCATCGGCCTCAACCAGCACCTGCCAGTCATCCAGCTCTGCGTCGCCAAGCTCCGCGCCTTTGTCGAGGATCCCGACCAGAACCTCAAGTACCTCGGCCTCCTTGCCCTCGGCAACATCATGGTCTACCACCCGCGGGCCGTCGCTGAGCACCGCGACCTCATTCTCAAGTGTCTTGGCGACGAGGACATCACCATCCGCACCCGCGCCCTCAACCTCATTCCGGGCATCGTCTCCAAGAAGAACCTTGTCGACATTGTCCGTACCCTCATGGCGTATGTTCCCAACGCCGAGGGCGCGTACCGCGACGCCATCGTCGCCCAGGTCATCCGCGTCTGTTCCCAGGACTCGTACGCAGCGCTCCGCGACTTTGAATGGTACATCTCCATCCTGGTCGAGATGACCCGCATTCGGGGCACCAAGCACGGCCGCCTCATTGCCGACCAGTTCCTCGACGTCGCCATCCGCGTCCGCGTTGTCCGGCCCTACGTTGTTCAGAACATGGTCAACCTGCTGCTTGACCCGCGCTTCCTTGCCGACAACCCCAAGGGCAAGGACTCCATCTCCGAGGTTCTCTACGCTGCCGCCTGGATTGTCGGCGAGTTTGCTGCCGAGCTCAACAACGACTACTTTGTCCGCGTCATGCAGGCCATCATGCAGCCGCGTGTCTCCACCCTCCCGCCGCGCATCCAGGGTGTTTACCTGCAGAACGCCGTCAAGCTCTTTGCCGAGGCCGTTGCTCGCTTTGGCCTCCCCTCCGCCGCCGCCCTCACCGCCCCCGTCGACGGTGATGACGCCGACGCCCAGCCGGCCGCCGCCCGCGGCCTGCTCATCGGCGACGCTGCTGCGCCCAACGATGAGAGCCCAACCAACGGTTCTTCGGCCCATCCGGGCCACGAAGTCACCAACGAGCTGGCCTCGGTCTTTGTCGCCCGCATTCCGGCCTTTCTGCAGTCGACAGCCGAGGACGTCCAGGAGCGCGCGTGCTCGTTCCAGCAGGTTCTCGCGGTCGTCCGCGAGGCCCTCGTTGCCGGCACCGACCCGGCCATCATTCTCCCGCAGGTCCGCGCTCTCTTCAAGGGCAAGATGAACCCGGTCGCGCCCAATGCCCAGTCCAAGGTCCCGGTCCCGGCCGGCCTCAACCTCGACGCCTGGATCAACTCGCCGCCCGACGAGGCCCTCTGGGAGTCGATGTATGGTGACCAAGCCGTCTCACTCAACGACTCGTCGGCCTGGGGCGCTTCGCCTGGCATGGACCCGGCCTTTGGCGCCGCCGACCGCTTCGTCGGCATGGGCTCCGACACCATGTCGTACGGCTCGACGCCCGCCGGTGGCCAATCGGCCCGCTCGCACGACATCAACTACCTCGGCTCGGGCTCGTCTGACCCGCGCATCCGCGACATCGACGTCTCGGCCATCCCTATCGAGACCCTCACCATCGGCGCCAATGGCGAGGCCCAGTTTGGCGCCTCGGGCCGCCGTCGCCGCCGCCGTCGTCGCGGCGCCGGCCTCGCCGTCAACGCGCCCGCCGTCAAGCCGGTCGAGTACCAGGTCGACACCACCTACGACATGCCCGAGGGCATCTCGCTCGAGGAGGACAACCCCGAGTCCGAGGAGGAGGACGAGATTGCCAAGGCTCTCAACATCGACCTCTCCGCCCCGCTCGGCGCCGACGAGGTCCTCCCACAGCGCCAGCACCGCGTTGCCGGTGCGCCGTCGTCAGCCGCCGCCGCTGCACAGCCTGCCGCACAGCCGGTCACCATCGGCCGTTCCGGCCGTCGTCGCCGTCGCCGTGGCGCTGCCGCCGCCACCGTTGACACCGCCCAGGACGCTCCGGCAGCCCGCCAGGCGTCAACCACGTCGCTCATCGACCTCGGCGCCGGCCCGGCCTCGCCCGCGGCTCCGGCTCCTGCTCCGGCCGCGCCCGCCGCCTCGCCCATTCCCGTCGTTGACTCTTCGATGGACTCACCGGCCCCTGCACCTGCCGCCCCTGCGGGCAAGCGCCGCCGTCGTCGCCGCGGTGGTGCTGCTGCCGCTGGATCGGCCGCCGCGCCGTCGGCCACCGCCGCGTCGCCGGGTGCGGCCGCCCCGGGCGGCTTTGCGCCCAAGCCCATGCTCAAGCTGCTGTGCGGCAACCCGGAGTTCTTCATCAACTACACCGCGCAGCCGAACCTGACCCAGCCGACGCAGCTGCTTGTTGCAGTCAACTGCGCCAACGCCACCGCGGACGCTACCATCTCGGGCATCGAGTTTACGGTCCTCGACTCGATGAACATGCAGCTCATCAAGTCGCCGGGTGCCGACTCGCTCAAGACCGACATCACCCTCTTCCCGGGCGTCAACAACGTCGTCCCCATGACCTTTGCCTTCCAGTCGTTCGAGGTGGCGCAAAAGCTCAAGGGCTCGGTCTCGTACATCAAGACCATGCAATCGGGCGGATCAACGGCTGGCAACCTCGACTTTGCCTTTGAGTTCCCGCCGTCGTCGTTTGTTGTTGCCGTCCCTTGCACCGCCACAGACTTTGCCGCCATCTGCGGCGGCCCAACCGCGCACTCGGCCGCCAAGTTCACCTCGACCTCCTCGTTTACCGATGCCGTCTCGGCCATCATGGGCCTCCTCCACGTCTCGCTTGTCGACGCCTCGCCGTCGGCCGTCTCGCTCTACGGCCGTTCTGTCCACAACCACCACGTCGCCCTCCTCGTCAAGGACCTCGGCTCGGGCAACATGTCCATCGACTGCAAGTGCAGCGACGCCGGCCTCGGCTCGCAGCTCGTCGACGAGGTCGTCGCCCACTTTGACCTCCAGGTCATGTCGTAAAACAACGTCCTCCTCCCCACTCACTCTCGTCCCGGATGCGCCGGCTCCCACTCGCCCTTGCGCACAAAGTCCCGCAGCGGACCAAAGAGCTCGGTGTCGTCCATGGCCTTCAGCGCGCCCCACGCCATCCACTCCCACCCGGCGCACTTGTGCGGCTCGACACGCTCCGGCTCCGGGCAGCCGGCACCCACATACGCGCACACAAATGGCACAATGGCATGCAGCTTCTCCTCTGGCATTACCGTCCCCAGTACATCAACCGTCTCGAGCGGCGCCACAACCTGGGCGTTCTCCCCGATGGCGATGCCCGTCTCCTCGGCCAGCTCCCGAATCGCCGTCTCCTCAAACCGCTCACCAAACTCGAGCTTCCCTCCAGGCAGCGCCAGCAGACCCTCACCATGCGAGTTGAGCCGCCTCCCCACCACCACCGCATTGTCCTCCCGTACCACAAGCACGCCGACGCCCACCAGAATCGTCCCGCTCTGCTCCATCCCATTCCCAGCCATCGCCGACATAAGCTCGAGAGACAAGAGTATCGCGAGCTACCCGCTGCCCACCGCACCGGTAACCTTCCTCTGCCACCACAACTGCATAACCACCGCGATCGCCCCTGCGACCCGTTCCCTGCGCCCGATCAAGTTCTCTCCCCATCCGGCCCAATCGACTCGACGCCTTCCACACTCTGGTCGCCGTCAGCCGTTCCCCACGCCACGAACGCCCGCTCACCGCACACCGCTCACCGCACCCGCACCGACTGGTTCACCCACCTCACCCTGACCCCCCTCCTCCCCTCCTCCTTTATCACACGCCTAGCATATGCTGAGCAGAGCAGGAGCATGGGCGGCGCGGGTGGCGCTTGGAAGCGGAAAGCGGGCCGTGTCGGCGTCGACAGCGGCGGCAGCGGTGGCGAGGGCATCCGCGCGTCATGGTCGCTCGCTCAGGTCGCCTCCGCAGACACCGGCTTGGGCCACAGGCCTTGCCATCTCCTCGCACCTTCCCCTTCAAAGCAGCGCGGTCTTTGCCCTCGCCTCACGCGGCACCGCTCTTCGCGGCTTTTCCTCCTCTTCGCTCGCCCGTAATGAGCCTGACGCCGCAAAACCCGAGTCGGCCAAGCCCGAGTCGGCCAAGCCCGAGTCGGCCAAGCCCGAGTCGGCCAAGCCCGAGTGGAAGAACCTCCGCCCGGCAGGCTCCGAGGCTGGCAAGGGCCCTGTTCCTCCCAAGGGTGGTGCGACAGGGCCTGGGACCGGTGCCGGTGCCGGTGCTGGTGCTGGTGTCGGTCGTAAGGCCGGGCGGCGGACCAAGCCGCTGCCGCCGCCAGAGCCGACGCCGAGGTGGCAAATGGCGCTGGCGTGGACGGCTGCGGGTGGGACGGCGTACTATCTGTACACCCGCGATACTGGCCCGGCGCCGCATGAGATCGATTGGGTCAAGTTTGAGTCCGAGGTGCTGGCCGTCGGCGAGGTTGCCTCGCTCCGGGTCGTCAACGGGACGCAGGTCGAGGTCTTTCTCCGCGACGACTCGGAGCTTGTTGCGAACCGTGACGAGTACGGGCCGGACCGCCCGGTGTACACCTTTTCCATCGGGAGCATTGACGTGTTTGAGCGCAAGATGGAGGGCGCCCAGCGGTCGCTTGGGGTGCGGTCGGAGGACTTTGTGCCGACCGCATACGTTGACCGGACCTCGCTCGGTGCCGAGGTTGTGCGGTTCCTGCCGACGCTCCTTCTCATCGGCTTCTTTGTCTTTGTCTACCGCCGCATGACGAGCTCGGGTGGGCCGGCGTCGCAGCTTGGCTCGATGTTTGGCATGGGCAAGGCCAAGGTCCGCAAGATCACCAAGGAGACCAACATCGGCGTGACATTTAAGGACGTCGCAGGCCTGGAAGAGGCCAAGGTCGAGGTTGCCGAGTACGTCGAGTTTTTCAAGGACCCAGAGCGGTTCACCAAGCTCGGCGCCAAGATGCCCAAGGGCGTCCTGTTGACGGGCCCGCCCGGGACAGGCAAGACGCTGCTGGCCAAGGCCATGGCCGGCGAGGCCGGCAAGCCGTTCCTCTCCATCTCGGGTTCCGAGTTCCTGGAGATGTTTGCGGGCGTCGGCCCGTCCCGCGTCCGTGACCTCTTCAAGCAGGCGCGGACCGAGGCACCGTGCATTGTGTTCATCGACGAGATCGACGCCATCGGCCGCAAGCGCGGCTCGCGCAAGATGGGCGGCAACGACGAGCGCGAGAACACGCTCAACCAGCTGTTGGTCGAGATGGACGGCTTTGCCTCGTCCACGGGCGTCATTGTGATGGCAGCGACAAACCGGGCAGACATCCTAGACCCGGCGCTGCTGCGGCCGGGCCGCTTTGACCGCCAGGTCACCGTCGACGCCGCCGACCTCGACGGCCGCCGCGACATCTTCAAGGTCCACCTCAAGAACATCAAGATTGCGCCGACCGGCGACAATGCCGCCGTGAGCGCCGACGAGCTCGAGACCATTGCCGCTCAGCTCGCCAAGCTCACGCCGGGCTTCTCGGGCGCCGACATTGCCAACGTGTGCAACGAGGCTGCACTCATTGCGGCGCGGACAGACAAGCCCGGTGTCGATCTCGGCGACTTTGAGGCTGCCATCGAGCGCACCATCGGCGGCCTCGAGAAGAAGTCGCGAGTTCTCTCGCCCAAGGAGCGCCGGACGGTGGCGTACCACGAGGCCGGCCACGCCGTCGCCGGCTGGTTCCTCGAGCACACCCACCCGCTGCTCAAGGTCTCGATTGTGCCGCGCGGCTCGGCGGCGCTCGGCTACGCCCAGTACCTGCCCAAGGACCAGTACCTGTACACCACCGAGCAGCTCGACGACATGATGGCCATGACGCTGGCCGGCCGGACGGCCGAGGCGGAGTTCTTTGGCCGCGTCACCACCGGCGCACAGGACGATCTGCGCAAGGTCACTCGCATGGCCTATGAGAACGTCGTCGCCTACGGCTTCTCTCCGGCCGTCGGCAACGTCTCGTTCCCGCTGCCGCAGGACGGCGACATGGTGACCGACAAGCCGTACTCGAACACCACCGCCAAGCTCATCGACACCGAGGTCAACACCGCGGTCTCGCGCGCCTATGCCCGTGCCGAGGCCGTCATCCGCGACCACCGCGAAGACGTCGAGCGCCTTGCCGAGGCCCTACTTGAGCGCGAGGTCATCCGTCGCGACGACATTGTCGAGATCCTTGGCCCGCGTCCGTTTGGCGATGTCGCCGACGTGGTCCCGGGGCCCTCGCCGCTCTCGCCGGCGTAACACGACCGCAAACGCTAGTTTGTCAAACTATGCTCAATGAGAGGCGCGAGTCCGGCAGGTGTAAACGCCTGACGTGTGCTGGCTGAGTCGGGCGAGGTGCGGGAGCATGCCGGCCGCCGGCCGCCGCCGCCATACGGAAGCACAGCACTCACGGCTCTCTGTGGGCGACAGCATGCAGAACGCGTCCAAGGAGCAGCTTCTGGAGTTTCTGGCGTGGCAGAAAAAGAAGCTAGGAGGTACGCATGTATGCCCAGTACCTCCCCTGTGTGTATGTGTTTGGAGGGTGCATGACCTGTGGCGCGGGACTCACGGGTGGAGACGGGCAGACGCCGAGGCCGCATGTGAGAGCCATGTGGCTCGCGCCGAGGCGGCTGAGGCGCAGGCGAGTGAGTGTGGGGCGCGCATGGATGCGCTACTGGTGGGACTGGTCAAGCTTGTGCCGTCGGTGCTAGGTGCGTCTGCAGAGGGAGAGGCGGCCTTTGTGGCGGCGGTGGGCGGCGACGGCGAGGCGAGGCCGTCTGACGCGGCGCTCAAGGCAGCGGCGAACGACGTAGATGGCGTAGTGGCCCGCATCGGTCGCCACCTTGGCGCCTTGGTCACAGCCAACGACTCGCTGGAGGAGGAGATGACATCGTTGGTCATGGCCCAGGCTGAGCTGCAGACTGCTGTCGAGGAGGCGCAAGCGCGCGAGGCCGAGCTCGAGCAGGCTGTCCAGCGAGGTGCAGATGCTGAGGCAGGCCTTGCCGAGCTCAGAGCCAAGCTGGAGGCTGCCGAGTCCAAAGTCGAGGACTGTGAGATGCAGATGGAGGAGCTCGAGCTCGCGGTCTCGTCGCGCGACGTTGATCTGAATCGGCTTGAAAGTGAGCTGGCCGCTGCACAACAGGCTCTCAAGAACGAGCGCGATGCCCGGGTGAGTGCAGACACGAACCGCAAGGACGTGGCTAGTCGGGCTACTCAGCTGGAGAAGGCTGTCGAGGCTGCCACTGGTGAGCGTGATGCTGCAACCGCGCGACTCGACGAGCTGACATCGCAGCTCGCAGCCTCACAGGCCCGTATTACCGAGTTGAACGCCGTTGTTGTCAGCATTTCCGACGAGCGCAATGCGGTGGTTGCTGACCTCGCCACCGCCGAGTCTCGCATCTCTGAGCTGGGAGCTGCAGTTGCCAGCATTACGGAAGAGCGGGGTGCAGCGGTCGCTGACTTTGCCGCCGCCCAAGCTCGCATCGCCGAGCTCGAGTCCACACTCGCCAGTGTCAAGGCGGAGCGGGTTGCAGAGGACAATGGCCTCACCGCCGCTCAAGCTCGCATCGCCGAGCTCGAGTCCACACTCGCCAGTGTCAAGGCGGAGCGGGTTGCAGAAGACAATGGCCTCACCGCCGCTCAAGCTCGCATCGCCGAGCTCGAGTCCACACTCGCCAGTGTCAAGGCGGAGCGGGTTGCAGAAGACAATGGCCTCACCGCCGCTCAAGCTCGCATCGCCGAGCTCGAGTCCACACTCGCCAACATCACGGCAGAACGCGATGCCGCCACCCCCCCTACCCCTCCCGACGACACTCGGCTCGCCGCCGCGCAAGCCCGCATCGCCGAGCTCGAGTCCACACTCGCCAACATCACGGCAGAACGCGATGCCGCCACCCCCCCTACCCCTCCCGACGACACTCGGCTCGCCGCCGCGCAAGCCCGCATCGCCGAGCTCGAGTCCACACTCGCCAACATCACGGCAGAACGCGATGCCGCCACCCCCCCTACCCCTCCCGACGACACTCGGCTCGCCGCCGCGCAAGCCCGCATCGCCGAGCTCGAGTCCACACTCGCCAACATCACGGCAGAACGCGATGCCGCCACCCCCCCTACCCCTCCCGACGACACTCGGCTCGCCGCCGCGCAAGCCCGCATCGCCGAGCTCGAGGCCTCCATGGCCACCATGGTCGAAGCTTCGTTCGCCACAGAGCTGCAGCAAAACATGGCAACGCTGATGGCCAACACCCAGACCATCCAGCAGAACTTCCAGTCGGCTCTCGCCGCCAAGGACGCCCGCCTTGCAGACGTACAGCGGGCGCTTAAGGCTCTCGACGCCCGGACCACCGCGACTGTCACCCGCGCTGCCGAGCGCATCTCGGCCCAAAACGCGCTCATCGCTGACCTCCACGCCAAGCTCCGTGCCCTCAACGAGCTCAACCTCCAGCTCCGTACTCAGATGACAACATGAATTTACGCGCGAACATTGGTCCGGTCCGCAAACGGCACCGCCCGCTCGACGGACTTGACCGTCGCGGCCGGCGCGCTCCGCGGCTCGCTTCCCATCAGCGACCGGTCAAGGTGCGCCTTGACTGTCCGGAACTCGACCTCAAACTTCGCCTTCTTCCCGTCGAGCGCCGCCGCCTCCGCCGCCAGCCGCGCCTGCGCTGCCGCGAGCTCGCTTGTCTGCGTGCTCACCATCGCCTCGCGCGCCGCCACCTGCTGCTCCCGGAACTCAAGCGCGTCCTCGGCCTCAGCCATCTCGGAGAGGTTGAGGCAGTCGGGCGCGTCAAAGGCCCTGCCGGGACCTGCTGCAGGTGTGAGGAGCACCTTTTCCAGCGCATGGATCCGGTCCTGCGCCTCGAGACACCCGGGACACGGGCCGGTCGCCGCCACTGGCGCTGCAACTGGCGCCGCCGCTGGCTTATCCGCCTTGATCTTGAGCAGCTCGTACGACGATGCCCGCGAGACAAGATCCGTCAGCCACGTAAACCGCTCCTCGAGCATGCCCTCGGCAAGGAACGCCGTCTCCTCGGTGTAGCTCCCGGCGCCAAAGATGTCGCGGATCGCCACAGGCGCAGATCCCCAGTCGGCTGCCCCCGCCGCTGCGCCCGAGTCTAGCTCGTCGACCTTGAACACCTCGAGAAGCGCGCTCTGCATGTTGCGGAGCGAGGACCGAAGCCGCTCGTTGGCTGCGTGCGCATCTTCCCGCGCCGCCACCTCGTCCGCCAGCCGCTGCTCAAGCAGCTTGACTCGTCCGGACGCGTGCTCGGCGTCGGTCTGCTCTGATGCCCGCACCGTACGCGGCGCGAGGAAGGCCGTTAGCCCACGCGGCATGCTCCGCCCGCCCGCTGCTGCCCCGCCACGACTCCGTCCGCGTCCGCGCCCGCTGCCTGCCGCACGCACGCTCCGCCCGCCGCCGATCTTGCGTGCAAGCTGCTTGCGGAGCCGGTCGAGCTCGAGCTCGGCGCGCTTTCGCTCCGCCGTGTACTGCGAGCTCATGGTTGAGATCTCCGACTTGGCCTGCCGCAGCTGGGCAACCAGCTTGCGCTCGCGCTGCGCCAGTCCGCGCGCCTTGGTTTGAGCCCGCTCGAGATCAACCTCCAGCCGGGTCAGCGCCTCGCCGCGAACGTCCGACTCGTGCTGCGCGCCCTCGGCCGTCACGCCCATCTTCTTGAGCGCCACCCGCGCCAGCCGCAGTTCCTCCGCCGACTTCTTGCCCTCCTCCAGCGTGCCCTGGTACGCTTCCAGCACCCGTTGGAGCACGTCCAGCACCGCCTCGCGCCCGCACGCGCTCCCGTCGAGGAGATCGAGCCCGCTGTCCGTGAGGCCAAACTGCTGCAAGCAGGCCTCCAGCAGCCGCGCCTGTCGCGCCGCGCCGTCATGCTCCGCCACCGCCGCCGGACTCGGTCCCGCCACAGCAGCCTCTTCCACTACACCGCCAAGCACCGCATCGCCGTCGTCAGCAGCGCCCGTCCCAGGCGTGGCCAGGCTCTCCGCCGGACTCGGCGAGCTGGTGCAGCTGAGGTAAGCCTCAAAGTCGGGCGTCTCACCGCCGGCATCCACCCAGAACGAAGCCATGGTCCAGCAGATGACAGTCGTGTGTGTGCTTCTCTGGCCACAGTCAAGTGTGTCTGCGTCTGCGTCGGTAGTCATCCTTGGCTCGCCCGTCGTCGCTCCCGCCTCCTCACCCATCTCGCCCGAGTTGGGCGCCAAAGCAATGGCCGCGGCACAAAAATTCAAAAATTTCACGTTTGGCCAAAAAACGGGCAAGCGCACCAGCGCCAACGACGTCACCAAGCTCGCCACCCGACTCTCGCAGCTGTCACAGACCAGGAGCTTGTGCACAGACTAGAAAGAAGAGAAAGAAGACGCAGCTACCGCAGCAGCAGTACCAGCAAGTTTGATTAGTATGGCAGGAGTCGCTCCGCCGTCGTCGTCGTCGGCCTCAGGCTCGGCCTCAGGCTCGTCCAACGGCCAGGCCGGAAGCATGGGTGAGGCCGGCCTCTCGGCCAGTCGTTACTACTTTTCCCTCGAGGACCCCAAGGAGAACTGGGAAGTGGGTGACAAGGTCGGTGCCGGCTCGTTTGCCTCGGTCTACAAGGTTCGCCACAAGGGGACCAAGGAGATCTGCGCCGCCAAGATCATCCGCCTCAACAACAAGATGCCCAACGAGTTTGCCATGGTCAAGGATGAGGTCGACATTCTCCGCGACGCCGCCCACCCCAACATGATCACTCTCTACGCCACTTACAAGCGGACAAACAAGGTGTGGATCATCATGGAGTACTGCGGAGGCGGCTCCATCCAGTCGCTCTACCAGAAGCTCCGCCGCCCGATGACCGAAGACGAGATCAAGTTTATCCTCCGCGAGATGCTCGCTGGCCTCGCCCACATGCATGCCCATGGCATCATCCACCGCGACATCAAGGGCGGCAACGTCCTGCTCACCCACAAGGGTGAGGTCAAGCTCGCCGACTTTGGCGTCTCGGCCCAGCTCTCCCACTCGCAGCAGCGCAAGTCCACCATCGTCGGCACTCCGTACTGGATGGCCCCCGAGGTTGTCTATGAGGGTGCCACCTACGACGCCAAGGCTGACATCTGGTCGCTCGGCATCACCGCCCTCGAAATGGCCGAGATGGAGCCGCCCAACTCAAAGATGGATCCCAAGATGGCCATGTACATGACCCCGTCCATGCCGGCCCCAACCTTCCGCAAGCCGGCCGCCTGGTCCTCGGCCTTCCGCGACTTTGTCCGCCTCACCCTGCAGAAGAATCCCGCGCGCCGCCCCTCCGCCGCCGCCCTCCTTGCCCATCCCTTCCTTGCTGACGCCTCCATCGCCCCACTCCGCGCTGCCATCACTCTTGTCCGCGCCCGCGCCAAGGACTCCAAGCGCGCCCGCGCTGCCGCCGCAAAGGCTGCCGCAAAGGCCGGTAAGGCTCCCGCCCAGCCGCACGCCATCCGCCGGCACGCCCCGCCGCATCCGCAGCACGTGCCGCGCCGCCACCGCGTCGCCGCAAAGGCCTCGCCCAACGCCGCCGGCCAGGCCAACCATCAAGCCGCCGTCCTCGCCCAGGCCAACCGCCCCATCCAGCCCATGCGCCATCGCATGCCTGCCATGCCTGCCATGGTGGCCTCGCCCGCCCGCCCCGCGCCCATGCCCGGCCTCGCCTCGCCGCGTCGCGCCGCCCAGAGCCCACGCCTTGGTGCCCACATGCGCTTCCTCCGCGCAAGCAACGAGAACCCGCCGCTCCGTTGATGCCACCTCCTCCACTCACCCTCTCCACACACCCGGTGCGATCGGACCCAAGACAAGGCCAGGCCACTCGATCCGGCCATTGCTCGACACTTGAGCGCCAATGATGCGCAGTATGTACAATCGATGTGAACACAGTGAACGCACCACAACCGCCGCCAACCAACAACCGTTCGCCGAATGACGGCCGGCGGCAGCAACCGCCACCGTCAGCAACAGTCAGCAGCTCACAGGGCGACAGCTCGCCAGCTCGCCAGCTCGCCAGCTCGCCAGCCGACAGTCGACAACTCGCAACCGGGACCAGGACCATCCACCCCACTCCCTGACGACAGTCGGAGATGCTCCGCAGCCTTGGTATTACAGCGACCCGTGTGGCCGCGTCGGGAGTCCTCGGCGCCGTCCGCCCGCCGTCATCGAGCCTGCTCTTTGCCGCTACCGCCGGCGCTGCAGCCCCGTCTCGCTCGCTCTCCATCCATGAGCACCTTTCACACCAGCTCCTGGTACGTCGTTCTTTGCCACCCTCTACCCTCTGCACACCCACGCCCACACCAATCCTACACACACCACCGCGCTCTCCTTGTCATCCTCTATCCAGCCATACAACTCTTGTCCTCCTCCTCTCCCTCCCCCAATCACTAGCCAAGCTTGGCTATCAACCCATCGCCCTCGCCCGACCAACGGGTCGCCAAACTCGGTCGCCCTTTTTCTTGCTTCACCACCACCACCACCACCACCACCACCACCACCACCACCACCCCTTCCCCCCTTCCCCCCCCCCCTCCCTCCCACACACCCTTACACACTCACACCTCCAAACCCCCTCCCTTCAAACTCGTACTCGTCGTGTACTTGTAGCGCGAGGCCGGTGTCTCGGTTCCTCGTGGTGGCGTGGCCTTTACCCCCGACGAGGCCGTGGCGGTCGCTGACGAGCTCCCGGGCGATGATGTGGTGATCAAGGCGCAGGTCCTTGCCGGTGGTCGTGGTCTGGGTCTCTTTGAGAACGGACTCAAGGGCGGCGTGCACATTGTGTTCAAGAACAAGCTCAAGGACATTGCCTCCAAGATGCTTGGTGGCATCCTCCACACCCAGCAGACCCCGCCCGGCGGCCTCCTCGTCAACCGGGTCATGCTCGCCGAGCGCCTGATGCTTGAGAAGGAGGTCTACTTTGCTGTCCTCATGGACCGTCAGTACCGCGGCCCGGTCATGGTGGCCTCGTCTGAGGGCGGTGTCGAAATCGAAAAGGTCGCCGCCGAGACGCCCGACCTCATCTTCAAGGAGCCGGTCGACATCCGCGAGGGCGTCAAGCGCGAGCAGGTCGAGTCGCTTGCGGCCAAGCTGGGCTTTGAGGGCGACGCCCTCACCCAGGCCGCCGACAACATGGAGCGCATCTACGAGATGTTCATTGCCAAGGACTGCACCATGGTGGAGATCAACCCGATGGCCAAGCTCACCGACGGCCGTGTCCTCGCCATGGATGCCAAGGTCAACTTTGACGACAACGCCTCCTTCCGCCAGGCCGATATCTTTGGCCTCGAGGACAAGTCGCAGGTCGACCCGCGCGAGGTCGAGGCCACCAAGTACGACCTCAACTACATCGGCCTCGACGGCAACGTCGCCTGCCTCGTCAACGGCGCCGGCCTGGCCATGGCCACCATGGACCAGATCGCCCTCCACGGCGGCGAGCCAGCAAACTTCCTTGACGTCGGCGGCGGCGCCACTGCCGAGCAGATTGCCGCCGCCTTTAAGATCATCACCTCGGACAAGCAGGTCAAGGTCATCCTCGTCAACATCTTTGGCGGCATCATGCAGTGCAACGTCGTCGCAGAGGGCATCCTCCAGGGCGGCGAGGCTCTGCGCAACGAGGGCATCGAGCTCCCGCCCGTCGTCGTCCGCCTCCAGGGCACCAACCAGGAGGAGGGCGCCCGCCTGCTCAACGAGTCGGACCTCGGCCTCATCGCCATCAACGACCTCGACAAGGCCGCCTACAAGGCCGCCACCATCGCTCGCATCGCCGAGGAGGCCGAGCTCGAGGGCTTTAAGGCCAAGTTTACTCTCCAGCAGTAGAGAGCGTCTGTAAACGCGCATTCCCCGCAGCCACCACTCAGCCCAACGTGCCCGGCTCGCCCTCACCCTCCTCGCCCTCGCCCTCGCCACCAGGCGCCGACGACGACGGCGGTGCCCGATTGCCACCGGCCCCGCGCTTGAACGGCGTGTTGAACACGTCGTACATCGTCGTCACCTTGCGTGCCCCGAGGCCCGGTACCACAGCCAGCTCCTCGAGCGACGCAGTGAGCATGTTGGCCACAGAGCCAAACGCAGTCGCCAGCGTCGCCGCATCCGTCTTGTTCACCCCGCGGACGGCCGTGAGCGTGTCTGTCAGTCGTGAAAAGTAGTCTTGCTCCGTCCGCGACTGGATGGCTTCGGGCCCTTTGTTCTCGTACGCTTTGAGTGTCTCCAGATACCGTGCCGCCTCGGTCATCGACCACGCGAGCACAAGCGTCAGCTCTGACGCCAGGCAGATCGACGCCAGCTGCGTCAGTGCCTCGGCATTGCCCTCAATGTCGACGAGGCAGAGCAGGACACGGACCCGGTACTCGCGCCCGAGCTCGATGATCCGCGTCCCGAGATACTCGGGGTGCAAGTTGTGGTACTTGAGCGAGAGAAAGAGAGCGCAGGTAAAGGCGCCTAGCCGAAAGTCGGGCACAATCGAGCCGTACTCCCACGGCACACGCCGGATAAACTTGAGCAGCGGATTCCCGCGCTGTCGTCCAGACACCACAATGCACCGAGAACTCGACGCCGAGCTCACAATCGACTCGGGCCGCGCCATCGCTGCCTCAGCGGCAGCATCCGACCTTGGCCCAGGCACGTTCGTGCCCACGCTTGCGCTTGCAGACTGCGATCGCACAGGCAGTGGCGCAGGCGCCTGATAGTGCCGCGAGTTCTGGAACGAGCCAAACTTCTCCCCCAGCAGCGGCGCTGCCCGTATCATCGCTGCCGCGCTGCGGCTCGTCGACGCCGATGACGCCGTCGATGCCGTCGATGCTGTTGATGTCGTCGATGCCGTCGATGTCGCTGATCTCGCTGACGCAATTGATGCCGTCTGCACCACATCCATATTGTTGCCCATCCCCGCCCCCGCCCCCGCCCTGCTGCTCTCCACTAGCACTGTCCCGCTCCGTGTCGTCAGCCTCGTTGCTGCCGCAGCCACCTGCGCACGAGCCACCGGATCGTCCTCAAACGCCGACGCTGGCAGGTCGAGGAACAATGGCGGGGGATCTCCCGACATTTCGAGGACAAAGAAGATGGAGAGGAGTGTGGCGGTATACTGTCTGTCTGGAGGGGTAGGGGGGAGGAGGGGGGGGGGGGGGGGGAGCGGCGAGGGACGGATCAGATCCGAACTCATCTGTGTGGTGATCAAGGTGGCTGGAGGGATGGTGAAAGACGGATCTAGAAGGCCATGGACATGGGCGAGTGGTAGAATGCGTGGATCAGATAGAGGGGTTATGAGTGGTGCATCGCTTGTGTGGCAAAGTGGGACAAGCTGTCGCCCTCTTCTTCCTCTCGCCACAGCCGCAATCAGAGAGATCCATTGCCCCTCATCCTCATCGCCCCTTCTCCCCACACACACAGAGAGAGAGACACAGACACACACACACACACACACAGAGACACACACAATCCCCATTCCCCATCCTCTCCCTCTCCCTCTCTCCATCACACCTCCCGATCTCCCGATCTCCCGATCTCCCAGCCCCCCTCCCCCTCCCACCGCCCTCGTCTCCTCTGCTACCACCACCACCACCTCACCACACACCACACGCCGCACACCACACACACCGAATACACTACCCCAATGCTCGTCCTTGCCATCCTCGGTACATCCATAGCTTACGTCGCTGGCTTGGTGGGCGTTCACTGGTCTGCTGCCATCCTCTGGGTGGTCCTTGTCGCTGTCTTTGTCGCCTACGCCCAAGCCGAGCGACGTGAGGCCGCCGCCACTGCCGCCGCAGCTGCATCCACCGCATCTGCAAGAGCATCAGGCCCATCACCATCGGCACCATCATCATCATCATCGTCGTCGTCGTCGATATCGACACCAGCAGCAGATCTGGGCTTCCTCAACGCTACGCTGCAGCAGTGGTGGCGAGTATACATTGCGCAGAGGCATGTCGAGGCCTGGATACAAGAGACGGTCGAGGCCATGCTCAACCAAGCCAAGCCGGGCTACATCCGATCCTTCACTGTCACCAGTCTCACCTTTGGTGCGACAGCGCCTGTTCTCTCAAACGTGGTCTTTGTTGACGAGGCAAAGGACGGTGACGATGGTGTCCGTCGTCTTGTCTACGATGCCGATGCCAAGTACTACGGCGGCGCAAAGCTCGCCATCCAGGCCATCATGGTCTCTGCAGGCAAGGTCTCCATCAAGCTGCCCATCGAGATCTCGCGGCTAGCCATGATGGGCCGGCTGCGCATCACGCTGACCCTCAATCCGGTCCCGCCGGGCACCATCCCGCTCGACTACCCGGGCTACTCGGAGGCCACCGCCCCGCCGTACTGGTACTACGAGGGCTACTTTGTCTCGGCCTCGTTCGGCTTTCTAACGCCACCCTCGCTCTCCATCTCCATCAAGTTTCTCAAGCTGGTCAACCTCGCAGAGGTTCCGGGCCTCTCCAAGTGGCTCAAGACCATCCTCACCGACGCCATCGTCTCGTCCTACGTTCTGCCCAACGAGTACTTTATGGACTTTGTCGAGTGGTACGGCATCCCCAAGCCGACTGACGGCTCTGCCGATGCTGATGCCGATGCTGATGCCGATGCCGATGCCGATGCTGACCTGCGCTCTCAGCCTGCGCCAATGGCGACTGACGTCAACGCCTCGGGTGGCGCAGCCTCGGAGCTTCCGGCCTCTGGAGCCCCGGTCGCGGTGGCGGCGGCAGCAGCCGCGGCAGCGGTTGCCGGCACAGCTGCTGCTGCCGCCGCTGCCTCGTCGGCGTCGGCGGCACCGGCTACCAAGCCCCTGCCGCGCTCGTCGCTCACTCAAGCGCTTGATCTCGACTTGCTTGTGGTGCCGCAAACAGAGAGCGGACACGCTGCGCCGGCGACGCCGCCCAGGACGGGCTCTGTCAGCAACGAGTCGGCGCCCGGCAGCGACAGCATGGCCACATCGCCGTGCGCCGATGCTCACGTCGGCATTCCGATTCCGGGCGCTGACGCCGAGTCAGACGACCTGAGCGCCGCCTCGTCGACCTCGCCGCATCGCCAGCGGCTCTCGACCAAGCTGCGGTCCAAGGCGCGGTCGACGGGCAAGTTTTTCAAGTCGATCATGACCCGCAAGCACGACGACGAGTCCGCTGATGCGTCGTCGTCCTACGCCGCCGACGAGCCGAGCGCCGAGTCGAGCCAGGTAGAGACCGACTTTGAGCGGCGCCTAGCCGCCATCCGTGCCGAGGTCGACGACGTCGACGCCACCGAGTTTGCCGCCCTCTCCCAGTGTTTCCGGCTCGCCGAGATGGCCTCGCCCAAGGCGACTAACTATGCGCAGACAAGAGCCGAGCTGCAGCAGACGATGGAAGACCACGCGTCTGCCCTCGAGCGCCGGCTCCGCGACGTTGATGCCGAGCTCGAGCAGCTCACCCGCGAGTTCAAGCGCCAGTCCACCTTTAAGCGCATGACCTCGCGCGATGAGGCCACCGAGCTCAAGCGGCTCCGCAACCGAGCTGCCCAGCTCCGCCGCTCCACCCGCGAGTTCTTCGAGTCCAAGTTTGCCACTTGGATCTCGTCGTCAAGCTCTTGACCACCAACTCGCGACCAAAATAATACACGCCCAACCGCCAACCATCATGCAATCCACGTGGCAACTCGCTGCCGGCGCCCACGCCACCGCCGGGACGGCACCACGGGCCATTGTTCGATGGCTGACAATCATCGAACATTGAACATTGAACAACGAACGTAAGCGAGCGTCAGTGACGGCAGCCAAGGACGACCACCCGTCTGCTGCTGCGAGGAGGGCAGAGGAGGGCAGAGGAAGAGATGCAGAACATAGGAAAGGGCTGGGCTGCAAGCGCCAAGGCTCAACTGACGTCACTTCCTTCGGCACACCCGCTGGTGGTCCTCTCGGCTTTGGCTCTCACCGTCGGCACTCTGGGGCGGACCCTCATCTACCGCCGCTACGTCCTGCCGTCGCTCAAGGATGCGACCCATGTCGGTCTCACTGTCGCCGTTCCGGGTGATGATCCGCCTGCGTCACCAGACGGTCGTGCTCGTCGCGCCCGTCGCCGGGCAGACTCGGGCACGTCGGCGTCGCCGCTGGCGAGTGCCGCCGCCATCAGACCCTCGATCTCCTTCTCGCTCGATGATCCTGAGGTCTCCGACGCAGAGGGTGTGGCCGATGAGGAGGCTGTGGCGCTGGTCCTCGACGAGTTAGTGGCCCAGCGGCGGGAAATCGGGTTTGATGACGTCTCGCCCACGCCGGGGCCGTGGTACACGCCCGGCCCGGTCGGCGTCGGCGACGAGTGGATCTTGCCCGAGGGCATGGACCGCGAGCAGGCCGCCGGCCTTGGCCTCTCCGCCATTCGCTCGCTCTCGTCGTCGGCAATTGCCCACGATGCGCTCGGGTGCACGGTTGCCGGCCGGCAAGACGCCCTGGCCGCCATCCGCGCCGAGAACATGGGCCCGCTCGCCGCACTGCTGGCGTCGGACCCACTCCTCGCCGCGCTTGCACCCGAAGAGCTGAGCGCCCTGGTCGCCGCCGGTACGTTTGAGACCTTTGAGCCTGGTGAGAGCGTGTGGTCTATCGGCGATCCCGACGAAGACCTCTGCCTCATGCTCTCGGGCTCGATCGTCATCAGCTCGGGCGGCGAGCTGCTCCGGACAGCATCGGCCGGGGAGATCATCACGTCGATCATGTCGGTGCTGGAGGCTCTTGCCGGCGTGCCCTCGGTCTTCAAGACCATCACCGCCCGTGCCGACGCCACCGACGGCGCGTCGCTCCTCCGCATTCCGGCAGCAGCCTTTCGCGCCGTCACCGAGTCGAACGCCTCGGTCCTCCCGCAGCTGCTCGAGGTCATCCTGCTCAAGCTCTCCAAGGTCACCTTCCTCACCATGTACGCCTACCTCGGGCTCACCACCGAGCTTGTCGCGCCGCAGCTGCCCGGCGAGTCGGGCCCGGAGACAAAGGCTGAGTTTGGCGACGAGTCGGTCGCTGATGCACCGGGCGACAGCCGCGACGACAACGACGACGACCAGTCTGTGGCGTCGTCGGCGGCGTCGTCCGAGGCCGCGCTGATCTTTGACGACGTGGCTGTGCAGCTGGCCGAAGCCTTGGGCATCGCGCCAGACTCGGAGGCGGCTCGTGACCTCAAGCGAAACCTGGTGCTCAAGCAGGCAGGGCCGGGCAAGGTCGTCCTCAAGCGCGGTTCTAACGAGACCGAGCTCTGCCTCATTGTCTCCGGCTCGCTGACGGTGTGCATGGTCTCGCTCGAGGGCGCGCACGTCGAGCTGTACTCGGCCGAGCGCGGCGAGCTGTGCGGGCAGCTTGCGGTGCTGACACGCGAGCCGTCGCTTGTGCACGCGTACACCCGCGACGGGTGCGTTGTGGCCATGGTCTCGCGCTCGCTCTTCTGGTCGCTTGTCGATACTGCGCCGACGGTGCTGCAGCACCTGGCGGTCGACGTTCTCCGCCGGCTCTCGCCGCTAGTCCGCTGTCTCGACTTTGCGCTCGACTGGATTCACGTCCGGTCGGGGCAGTGGCTCTACACCCACGGCGAGCCTGCCGATGCCATTTACATTGTGCTCTCGGGCCGGATGCGATCGGTGCCTGCTGGCGAAGAGGCGACACGCGACGCGGTGGCCATGGAGCATGGCCGCGGTGAGTCACTCGGCGAGCTGGAGATGCTTGCCGGCGTGAAACGGACCAAGGCAGCAATGGCCATCCGTGACGCGCAGCTGGTCCGAATCCGCAAAGAGACCTTTGCCTTTATCTGTGCGCGGTTTCCGGTGCTAGCACTGCGGTTTGCGGGGCGGATGTCGCGGCTGGCGCTGGCGGCGGTTGACGACGACGCCGCGCCCGAGCCGCTGGCGGCAGCGCCGACGCCGGGCAAGCCACTGGGCGCCCATGCCCTGCCGCGCCCGGACCAGGCCAACGTGGTGGGGAGGACGAACTCGGTGAAGACCATCGCCGTTGTGCCGCTTGACCACGGTGTGGCCGGCCCCGAGTTTGTGGCCAACTTTGCGTCTGAGCTCGAGCGGGTTCTTGTCCGCTGCGGCCATGCACCGACCAACGGCAAGGGCGTGGCAGTCCTTGACGCCGCGAGCGTCTCGAGCCTGGGCACGGTGGCGCGGATGGCGTCGCCGCACGCGCGGGAGGTTGCACTGATGGACGCGCTCTCGCGGCTGGAGGACGCACATGAGTTTGTGCTCTACCGCACGTCGGTCGTCGGCTCGCGGACCGAGCCTTCTGAGCAGGAGTGGCTCCTCCGAGCCTTCCGGCAGGCCGACGTGGTGCTCTTTGTTGGCTCGACCGGCCCGACGCAGATCCGGTTTGCGGAGCGGATGTTTGAGGAGCTTGCGCTCTCGTCGCGGTCCGAGCTTGTGCTCATCCACCCGCCGGCGACGGTGCTGCCGCGCGGGACCCGCGAGTGGCTCGACGCCCGGCCGTGGATCGACGCCCATCACCACTGCCGCAAGGGCAACGGCGTGCACATGGGCCGGCTGGCACGGCGGGTGACCGGCACCGCGCTCGGCCTTGTCCTCGGTGGCGGTGGCGCCAAGGGCCTCTCGCACCTCGGCATGCTCAAGGAGCTGGAGACACGCGGCTCGGTTGTGGATGTGCTCGGCGGGACATCCATCGGCGCATGCATCGGTGCGCTGTATGCTCAGGAGGAGTCGGCTGCGGCGGCGCTGCGGCGGCTGGAGCCGTTCAACGCGCACATGGCGTCCAAGTGGCGCAAGCTCTTTGACCTCACGTACCCCGCCACGGCCATCTTTACTGGGCGGGCCTTCAACCGCGGCCTCATTGCGCTGCTCGGCCCAGACGCCGACATCACCGACCTATGGATCCCGTTCTTCTGCGTCTCGACCGACCTCACCAAGGGCCGGGTCCGCATCCACACCGAGGGTGTGCAGTGGCGCTACGTGAGGGCGTCGATGACGCTCACCGGGTACCTGCCGCCGATGTGCGACCCGGTCGACGGGTGCACCCTCCTCTGCGACGGTGGCTATGTCAACAACTGCCCGGCCGACATCCTCATCAACCTCCACGCGCCCGGCCGAGTCATCGCCATCGACGTCGGCGCCAAGGACACCTCCGAGGTCACCTTTTACGGCGACGAGCTCTCCGGCTGGTGGGTTCTCTGGAAGCGGTGGTTCCCCTTTACCCAGCCGGCGGCCATCCCGTCCATGCAAGAGATCTCGTCCTCGCTCGCCTACGTCACCGGCCGAGTCCACCTCGAAGACCACGTCATCGGCGCCGCCCACGGCCGGCTCCAGTACTACGCCCCGCCCATCCAGGGCTTTGCCACTCTCGACTTTGACCGCGCCGACGAGATCTACCAAGTTGGTCTCGAGTATGCCCAGCAGCAGGGCCCGGAGTTCTCTTGAACCACCGTCTCTCCACCGCTATCACCCGCTTTGCCCATCATCAACCCATCGTCACCAACACCCCAGCCATCGCCATCACCCATCAGCATCCCCTGATTCGCCCATCCGTACCCCCGACCACCCCCCCCCCCCCCCCTGTCCCGCACCATTCGTGAAGTCTACCAAATTACCACGCCACCCCCCACGCCACGCCACACCACCACACCCCACACACACCACTCAACGCGACATCATCAACTTTATCATGGACGAGACGACCAAGCAGGAGCTTGTGGCAGCATGCCGGGCGGGCGAGATGAAGACTGTGCAGGAGCTTGCGGGCGAGGGAGGCGTGGGCAACAACGAGGTGGAGGTGGATGGCGTGAGTGACACTCCGCTGACGGCGGCGGCTCGTGGCGGCCATGTCGAGCTGCTGCAGTGGCTGATGACTGATGGCGGATGCGATGTGAACAGCTCCATGGATGACGGTTCGACGCCGCTTCACATTGCTTGCTTCTTGGGAAAGATCGAGGCTGCGCAGTGTCTGGTCGAGGCTGGCGGCGCTGTGGTCGACCAGACCGAGCACAACGGTGCCACGCCGCTGTACTTTGCCGCTCAGGAGGGCCATCTGGACGTCATCCGCTGGCTCGTGGGTGACGCCGGTGCCGATGTCAACGTCGTTCGTGAAGGCGGCTGGACTCCGCTCGCTGCCGCCGCTCAGTTTGGCCATCGTGACATTGTCGCCTTTCTCGTGGCAGACGGCGGCGCCGAGGTCGACAAGCCGCTCGATGACGGCGCCACCCCGCTGTACCTTGCGGCCCAGGAGGGCCATCTGGAGCTCGTTCAGTGGCTTGTCACCGACGGCGGCGCAGCTGTCAACCACGCCACTAACGCCGGCGCCACGCCGCTCACCGTCGCCGCAAGCAACAAGCACCTCACCATCGTCCAGTGGCTCGTCACCTCGGGCAGCGCCGACCTCTCCATGGCCGTCGCCGGACGGTAGCTCTCTTCTCACACGCGTTGCGCGAGTTGATAAAGTACCACGCCACTCTGCTCTTTACTCGAGCTGCGCCACATACTGCTTGGCCATCGAGACCGCGGTCGCCGCGCCGGCCACGCCGACAACGTACGAGATCGAGAGCACTGCCGCCGACTGCGCCACCGAGAACACCGTCCGGAGCAGCCACCCGAGAGTGAGCTCCGGGCTCGCCGTCCTGCGCGCCCCGCTGCTGCTTCCAGCCGCGGCCACCGGGCTTCCACTGCTGTGGACGCATCCGTGGGCTTCAAACTCGTCGAGCGCGGCGACAACGGCCGTCGCATTGGTCGTGCACACCGTGATGATGCTCGGGGTCAGCTCGATGTCCGCCACAGAGAGCTGTGCAGGCAGCGAGGACCGGGTGAGGAGCCGGTCGTTGGAGACGACCACAAAGTCGGCGAGGTTGCGGACAGCACCCGCGTCGAGCCCGAGCTCGGCGCCGTCGGCAAGGTCGAACAGCCGCTGGTGGACAGCAGTGAGGAGGTTGGCCATCGCCGCCACCTTTGCCCCGTAGTTGGTCTGGAAGTAAGCCATGAGTCCGTCCGGGTTGGCGGTGAGCACGCCCTGGGCCGCCGCCAGCGCGGCCACGCGAGCAGCCTCGGCCTGGTGGGTCGTGTACGGCACGACCTCGTCGAGCAGCGTCGCCGCAAACGCGTTGTCGCCAGCAGTGTGGCGCGCGAGACCAGCAAGGAGGCTGGCCGTGACCTCGGGGGTCAGTCGCGGTGCTTGCGACGTCGCGCCCTTGAACAGTGCGCCGATGCCGGTCTGCAGCGTCGCGAGGTCGCTGCCAGCGAGGCTGGAGACCCGCGCCGGGTCGTGGAGCGCCGCCGGCTTGCGCCGCGCCACCGCTGTCAGCACAAACGCGACCAGCCGCGGCCAGGCCAGACCCGAGGTCGCCGGCACCGCCGCCGGGAAGCCAATGAGGCCGAGTGCACCGAGCGCGTCAAACTGGCTCGCGATCCACAGAGCCTCGCCGAGCTCGGTCGAGAGGTTCTTCCGGTTCTTGCCCACTAGCATCTGCGAGAGATTGCCGGTCGTGAACGGGAGCACAATCGGGTAGTTCCGCGCCAGCAACTGGAGCAGCAGCCGGCTCCCGTTCCACGACGACGCATGGCCGCGCATGGTCGGGTGGTCGATGACGTGCCGGGCGAGCTTGTCAAAGAGGTCGACCACGCTCGGGAGCTCGCTCACGCCCGACTGGGCCCATTTGTCGAGCACAGCCACAGCTTTGCGCGCCCGCGACGTGGTGCACTTGCCGAGCGGGCCGGCAATGGCATCCAGCATCTGCTCCTCGCTCAGCTTGGCGCTCAGCGCCAGGCGGGCCATGGGCCGCGAGCCGGCCAGCGCCGCCTCGAGCGCCTCGGTCAGCACCATGCCCTGAGCCAGAAAGTTGCCGGGATGCTCCGCCACGGCCGCCGTCACCATATCCCGGACATCGATCCTGGGAAGGACCACGGCGAGCTCCTCCAGCGCGGCCAGAGCCTTTGCCTTGGCTTTCTTCTTCCGCTCGCGCTCCTTGGCGGCGGCCTTCCGCTCTGCCGCCCGCAGCCGTTTCTTCTCCTCGGTAGACATCATGGCCAACCGCTCCGCTCTGCTCTTCTTGGCCTCCTCCGCCTTTTTCGCCTCCTCCAACGCAGCCATCTGTCCGTAAATCGTCGTCTTCCGCGCCGCCGCCGCAGCAGCAGCAGCATGCGCCTGGTCAGACTCCTCCGTCGCCGCCTTGGCCGCCGCGTTGCGCTTCTTGCTCGTCACGTGTGTCCATCCAGACATGGTCGGTATGTTGGCCCTGGGGATGGGGTAAGGTGAGGTGTGTCGCTAGCTGTCGTGCTCCTGTGCGTCGTGTCGCCCTTCCCCTTCCTCCCCCCCCCCCCCCCTCCACCCTCGCGACTCGACCGACGCTGTCACTGGTCGCCGGTCGCCGGTCGCCGGTCGTCGCCGGCCGGTCGCCGGTCGCTGGTCGCCGGATCCAAAGAGCCAATCGGGTCACAAGGTGACTGCAAGACGACGATAGCGATGGCAAGCAACTATATACGTAGGATGGATGGGAGTGTTTTGGGACGGTGGGGGGACATGGGCTTGAGGGGTGGAATGGGCATCGCATCGATTTTATAGTCCGTCGTCTGGTGGCAGTCGGGAGATCAGTGCGATCACGTCGCTGTGTTGTAGCTCACACGGGGCAGTTCTTCCGCTCCACGCCTCATCCACCACACACACACACACACACACACATACATACACACACACGTTTACCCACACTCGCCACGCATGTCGTTTGGATTGCCGATCCGCAATGACCTCGATACATGACCTTGATCAAGCAGATCAGGCCTTGCATGGCGGCGCATCTTTGCGCGCTGACGGCGCGTTATGTCGCGGTCACGAAGCTGATCTTCTCGGAGGGCTGGAACGCCAGGACAAAGGCTGTAATCAAGTTGCGCTTTTCATCCTCCCTCCTCCCTCCCCTCCCTAAAATGAGCATGACACATACGATCTGATCGACGTAGTCGCCAGCCATCGCCAACCAACCCCAACCCCAATCGGGCGCATCTACGTTTTTCGGAAGCCGGGCTCCATCCCCCTCATCTACCCTACCCTCACCCAACCCCTACCACAACCGAGTTCTTCTTCTTCTTCTTCTTCTCCTCCTCCTCCTTCCCCCGCCACCATCGCCCAGCCCCTACCACAGCCAAGATCCCCCCCCCCTCCAACGCCGATCACCTCCCAACCACGGGAAACCACACCGCTCTTGGTTTGGGCGGTACTCGACATGTTTTCGTGGTTCTCGCGCTCGTCGCAGGCGTCCGAGTCGTCATTGTCGCCTCCACCAGAGGCAAGGCCGACGTCGGCTGAAGCTGTGACGGAGCCGAGCGACACGAGGCCTCTGCGACATGTGCTGGTCATCGACACGGCTGCGACGGATTGGGCTGCCACGTTTGCGGCGGCCGACTCGGCCGAGGCTGGCGGCTGGCCGTGGAAGATCGAAGTGACGCAGGCCGAGTGGGCCGATGTCCGAGTGACGGCTGAGACGTCGCGCGGAAAGCGAAAGACGCCGCTGGTGTTTGTGCGCGGTGGCGGGGCGCCGTGCAGGCCGGACCTTGTCCTCGTCCGCAGCCTTGTCCGCGGCCTCACGCCCGATCGCGACTACCGCAACCAGATGTACGCGCTGCGGATGGCTGGCGTGACTGCCGTCAACTCGTGGGAGTCCATCATGAACTGCCAGGAGCGGCCGTGGCTCCATGCGGCGCTGCTCGACCTTGTCGACGCCGTCGGCCACGACGCCTTTCCGCTCATCGACCAGCAGCTGTTCCCTCTCGCGGGCTCGATTTCGTTCCCCTCGTTTATGCCGTGCGTCATCAAGGTCGGCCACGCCGAGGCCGGCTACGGCAAGATGCGGGTGTTTTCCGACAAGGATCTGACCGACGCTTCGTCACTCCTTGCCCTCCACCGCGACTACGCCACCATCGAGCCCTACATCGACGAGGACGCGCGCGAGTACGACCTGCGCATCCAGAAGATTGGCCCGCACATCCGGGCCTACAAGCGGTACTCGCCCAATTGGAAGGGCAACGTCGGCACGGCGCTCATCGAGGAGATAGCAGTCACGCCGGCGTATGCCCGCTGGGCCGAGCTCGCCGCAGGCCTCTTTGGCGGCATTGACATTTGCACCGTCGACGCCATCCATCTGCACGACGGCTCCGACGTCATCCTCGAGGTCAACGACACCGCCTCGGGCTTTATGACCGGCAACGAGTGGGAGGACAATCTCCACGTGGCGGCCGTCGTCCGTGCCCGCCTCGCCGGCGACGACCCGTGTGCTGGCGGCTCGGTCCTTGCTCTCCACCCACCGGTCTCGTCTGAGGGCAATCAGACCGACGCCAGCCAGACCGACGCGGGAGACGTCGACGACGACTCAGACTGGTCATCCGACCAGTGATTCTACCGCCACTCTGTCACGGCTCAACGACCGTGTACAACTTGACCTTGTGCAGGTACTTGTCCTCGCACTCGCGGTCCTTCCGCCAGTAAGTGAACGACTCGCCCTCGCGATCGACGAGCTTGCGGATGTACCCGTTTTCCCACCGCAGCGGCTCGCCGCCGTTGGCCTCGACATACTCCTCCATCGTCTTGTAGCCAACCGATTGCAGCCGAAACGCCTCTTCCACCTCGGGCGACCACTTTTTTGCCCGCACCATCTTCATCCGCGGCCCGCCGCCACGCCCACGCCCACGGCCTCGCCCGCGCCCACGCCCGCGTCCGCGACCGCGACCGCGCCCACGCCCACGTCCTCGCCCGCGCCCACGCCCACGCCCGCGACCGCGCCCACTGCCGGTCCCTGCCGACGGACCAGCGCCGTCATCGCCTCCAACTCCCCCATCATCGCCCCCATCCTTCGGCCCATCCCTCGGCTCGCCGTCGCCACCCGACTCGCCCGCGCTGCCGCCCGCTCCCTCGGCGCCCAGCCCGGCACCGGCGCCGGAACCACTCTCGGGCGTCTGCTCCTCCGACTCGCGCAGAGACTTGGGCATAAGCAAGTCTGTGATGGACATAATGTCGTAGGCGTATAGCGGAAGGAGTGGCTCTTGCGTCTGCTGCGTGTCTGGCTCGCCTGTGTCCGGTCTCCGCCGTCCGAGTTGAGTGCCACCGCGCGCCGCTCGCCGCCCGCCCGCCCACCCGCCCGCCCGCCTACCCGACCACCATCCGATCACCACCCGATGGCCCGATGACCCTCACCGCCCTTGCTCCCCCCGCCCGACCCCCGACCACCTGCCCGACCACCTGCCCGAACACCCATCACACTGCCAACTGCGGACGGATCAATGCCATCGCGGACGGTACCCCTCCAGTCCAAAGCCCTGATCAGCATCCCCTGGCAGTGTCAGTCCCAACTCGATCAACAACCGTAGTTCATGCTGCAGCCTACATCCGGCGTGCTGGCCTCCAGGCCCACATCATTGGCCGAGTCTGTGCCACGCTTCTCTCTCTCTCATTTGTTCAATCAACTCAAACCATGGGGGCCGAAGTGACCAAGATGTGCGGGTACGTATCTGGAGCATACGACCATGTCGTCGCCGCCCTCCCCCCCGCCCCCGCCCCCCTCCTCCCCATCACAACGTAGTCTTGTACCCATGCTGACTTCCACCTCCTCTCCCCGTCTATGGCTGCATCTGGCGGCGGTGGAGTCGGAGACGGCGACCGTTGCGAAACGGTTCCCAAACAGGCAATGAACCACACGTGGGCCTTGACGCATACATGTCGCCGTGGCGTTTTTCCCGGTGGACGCTGGAAAAATTGTTATTGTTGATGGATGCCATTCGCCGGTGTTCTTGGCGACGCTGCTCACCACTCACCCTTTCCTCTCTTCTGGCTTCCTTTCGCTTGGGCGGGCAGTGGCGATGCGGATGGCGATGGCATTCCCGATGCGCTCGAGGACATGATGGAGGACCTCAGCTTAGACAAGATCATCGAGGCTATCATGGACGCACTGGAGCGTGGTGTGCGGTTTGCGGTGGAAAAGGCATCAGCTGTCGGCGGCTTTCTCAACAACCCCAAGATCCACATTCCCTGGCCGGAGCGGTTCACCAAAGTCAAAGAGAAGCTGGAGAAGATCGGCTTCCGCGACACCATTGCCGAGTTTGTCGAGTCGCTCAACAGCGCTGCCGAGCGCGCAGCGGGCTCGGCCGTTGACATCTTTGTCGGCGCCATCCGCGGCCTCTCCTTTGACCGCGCCCGCGAGATTCTCGACGGCGGCGCCGACGCATGTACCGCCTTTCTGCGCGAGATGTGCTACGAGCCGCTCAAGAACATGTTCAAGCCCATCGTCGATGCTGCCCTTGAGGCCGTTGACGTCACCGCCATGTGGGACAAGCTTGTGAAGGCGTACAACAAGATCCTTTCGTCGACGACATCCCGGTCGACTTTCTCGACGACTACGCTGTGACCAAGGCTATCTCGGGTCTTTTTGAGCTGATCAAGGACAAGGAGGCCGAGATCCGGGCTAACCCCGCCGGCGAGGGCTCTGAGCTCCTCGAGTCTGTCTTCTCCCAGGCCGCGGGCTTTGCCGGCGCCTCTGGATGATGTGATGCTCCTCCGCTCCCCGCCCGCTTCCCGCGCTCCTGTCCACCATTGAAAGCTACGTGCTAGAGCTTTACATCTCACCGCACTCGGTGATGACGCACGCAACCTTGGGCTGGTTCTGCGGCGTGGTGGGAACGGCCTCGAGCTTGCGGACCGTGAGCATGCCCTCAATGACGCGGCCAAAGACGACGTGGACGCCATCGAGCCAGTCTGCCGCTGCGGTGGTGATAAAGAACTGGCATCCGTTCGAGTCCTTGCCCGAGTTGGCCATGGAGAGGAGGCCCGGCCCGGTGTGCTTGATGTCAAAGTTCTCATCCTCAAACGAGGCGCCGTAGATGGAGAGCGAGCCGGTGCCATCGCCCGCCAGAAAGTCGCCGCCCTGGATCATAAAGCCCTTGATGACCCGATGAAAGGGGCAGCCCTTGTACCCAACAGGCTCGCCCATCTTCTTGAACTCACCCGTGCAGAGCTGCCGGAAGTTCTCGGCCGTCCTCGGCACCACGTCAGCAAACAGCTCCATTTTGATCCGCCCGGCCGCCTGCCCTCCGATCGACACGTCAAAGAACACAATCGGATTGTCGTTGACTCCAGGCGCCTGCGGCTTCTCCGCCATGCCCGGCACCGCCACCACGGGCTCGCCCGTCACCTCGCCGCCACCGCCGCCTACCGCGCTGCCTCCCTCCACCGCTCCGCCTCCTCCAGCCACAGGCCCGCACTTGGTCCAGCACTCGCCATGTTGTTCCAATATATATCTCTTGCTCCTCCCTCTGCTACTGCTGCTACTGCTGCTGCTGCTGCTGTTGTTGCTGCTGCTGCTGCTGCTGCTCCTGCTTCTCACCGAGTCGCTCTCGCCTCGCCTCGGTAGCTGCTCTCCACCAATCAATGAAAAGTCGAGTGTTGCCGCCTTGCCCCCCCCCCCCCCCCCCCTCCCCCTCCCCCACATTCTCATCCCATCCCATTCCTTCAATATACCCCTTGCTCCAGGACCAAAGGTCAAGAGTAGTATGTGAGCACATCTTGGTGCGCGCCACGGACAAGGACGGTGGGAACATCGCCGACGACGTGCATCTCGTTCCACGCCAGCCAGACATCGTCGGGCACAATGCTCGCGGGCAGCGGCATGGTGACGATGACCAGGCCGGCGTCCGACGACATTTCGCGGAGAAGGTCGCGCTGCCGGAGCAGCTGGCGGGTCTTGGACGAGATGCGGGTCTCGGACGCGGGTGCCACCTCGCTCCATTCCCTCAGCGAGCGCTCCGACGGCTCGAGCGTGAGATCGACGACCTCGGTCGAGGTGTAGGGGATGCGGAATCGGGTGAGCATCCGCTGCAGCTTGGGGAGGAGGACGTTGAGCGACTTGGACGTCTCGTTGCCGCACTGCAGGCCACCGGCAATGATGCGGAGCGAGCACTTGCGCCACTCCTTGTTCTGCCGCAGCAGCCACGCCATGAGCAGCGGCAGCCCACCGTCGGCGGCCATCCACCACACGTCGATCCGGCCCGAGACCGGGAGCGCGTCCGGAAAGTTGGGCACTGGCGCCCGGACAAGGACCGTCGAGTAGTCGAGGACCAGCGCCTCGCGCACCGTCCGCACAAGCTCGCTGTCCGCTCCCGACCGCGTCGTCGGCAGCTCGAGCACAATCGTGTTGGGCCGGAGCTTGCCCACTCCGGCCGTCTGCAGCAGCAGCCGGTGGCCCGACTGCAGGTCCGGCGCAATGACCGAGTCGATGAACCCGGTGATTCCGGCGTCGACCAGCAGCGTCGATGTCCGCATCTCGAGATACTCTTCAAACGCCGTGTCAAAGCTCCCCACCACCACCGCAGAGACCTCGAGGACTCCGTTCGAGACCCGTGCAAAGAGGTCCGCAAACCGCACAAGTGTCATCGACCGCTCCGACCCTGGGTCATCACAGAGGACAAGGAACGCCGGCCGGTACGTCTTGACATGCTCCCGCGTCACCTCCAGTCGCGCAGTCTGCTTCAGCGCGTCGAGGTAGATCTTGGCCTGCCGCGCAGAGCCCCAGTTGACGTCGTTCTCCTGCCAGTCCACGTACTTGTACAGCAGCATCGCAGCCGTGAGCGTCGCCAGCGAAAAAATGTAGTTGATGACAAACATGAGCACAATGCACATAAACGTGCCCGCGAGCGCCACCCACCGGTTAAAGTACGTAAACGACGGCCGCCACCCGGGCACCTTGGCCGTCGCTGTCGCAAAGCACGCGTAGTTGATAAACGCGTACGAGATCATGAAAAAGTTGGTGATCAGCGGCGCAATCGCGTTGAGGTCGCCGATGCACATCACCGCTCCGGCAATGAGGAACGTGAGCACGTACGCCCGGACTGGCTCGTTGTTGGCACCGCGGCCCTTGGCAAACGCCACAAGCGCCGGGAACAGCCCGTCCTCGCACACAGCCTGGAACACCCGCGGCGCACCCACAAGCGCCGCAAGCGCAGACGAGAGCCCCGCCGCAAAAATGCCCGCAATGATGAGCGGGCCGAAAAACGCAGACTGGATCATAATCTCATTGTTGTGCAGGAGCCCGCCGGGTGTCGTCCCGGGCACCTCCTTCACAAGCGTCGCCCCGAGCATCCAGATGAGCACAAGGTACACCACACCCGACACAGCCACAGCCGCAATCGTTCCGCGCGGAATAGACAGCTGCGCGTCCTTCAGATCACCCGAAATGTTGGCTCCGGCCATGATGCCCGTCGACGCCGGGAAAAGACCGAGAAGAGCGTAAAGAACGACTCGTTTCGCCACTCGGTAGACATGTTCTCAGACAGCGTCGCTGACGAGTACGACGTAAAGCCGAGGTTCGCATCGCTCTTGCCAAACGTGCCCACCACGTACGAGAGAATCGAAAAGACAAGCAGCACAAGGAGCGTGAGCTGGAACTTGACCACCCATGCCACTCCGATCATCGCAATGATGATGAGAAAGACGAGTGCAATGAGCGCCACAAGCGTCTGGTCCCAGCTCCCGCCCTTGCTCCAATTGTAGTTGTCCGGAAACACAGACTCGACCACTGTCTCGGCAAAGCCCACAAGATGGAGCGAGACCGCTCCGGCGTTAGCAATCGAGAACAGGATCCCAATCGCGCCGCCAAACTCGGGCCCGAGCGACCGCGAAATCATAAAGTACGCTCCACCCGAGAGCACCTCGCCATTGGTGCAGATCGCACTGAGCGATAGCGTCGTGATCGACGTCACAATCATGCACGCCACAACAATGAGCGACGCGTACCACACCCCGCCGTGGCCCACCATCCACCCCAGCCGCAGAAACATGAGCACTCCCCAAATGTTGAGCAGGCACCGTGCAAACACTCCTTCAAACGTCCCAAACTTGGTCTTGTTGCCGCCACCGGCTCCGGCCTCGCCGTCGCCGCCGTCACCGCCGTCGCCGTCGCCGTCGGCCACGGCACCAGCTCCCGTCAGCGCCTCTCGGATCGACGGCCGCTTGGTTCCCGACCGTCGAAAGTAGATTGTGTCCGGATGCGCGTCGATGAGCGTTTCATACCGCGACTGGACCTCCTCGGGCAAGTCGTCCACCCGCGGCGTCGCCTGCATCCCGCTCCCACCCGAGCTCAGTCCCGGCGCCAGCGCAGTGACCTTGACCGCAGACAGCGGGACAGAGAGCGGGAGATGGGTCGATGAGCCCGAGGTGCCCAGCGGGAGATGCCCTCCGCTCGTTGCCTCCTTTTTCTCTCCGATGCTCTTTCGCCCGCTCCTCTGCCCAGCAGCTGGAGTGCGGGCACCACGAGAGCCGCGGCCGTTGCCACCACTCCCACTCCCATGGCCACTCCCATGGCCACCGCCATGGCCACCACGAGAGGAACCGTTGTTCGCTACACCGCTTCCTTGGCCACCACTCTTCCTTCTCCTCCCACTCCCACTCCCACCACCACCGCCTTCGCCTCGGCTGGACTGGCTCGCTGTCGCACCCTCTCCGACTCGGACACTCTCGCTCGTACTCGCCTTGCCCCAGGGACAACCTCCTCCACCTCGTCGTACGAGTAGGTGTATGAGTAGCCCGAGTACATGTCGGACGTCCACCCGGACATGCTGTATCAAAGACCTCGCCCGTCCTTCTTTGCGGGTGAGGTGAGCCCCCTGTCGCCTGTCCCCCTCCCGCCTCCGCACTCGTCCCTCCCGCCGTCTTTGCCAATGTTACCGGGTGGCGGTAAAACGGACGGTTTTCCTTGGACTCGGCTTGGAAAATTGATGGCAAAAAAGAAACCCCCTCAGAGACTCACTCTCAACCTAGCTCGCAGGGGAACAGCCATTTTTATTGGCGGGGAGCAAAGCCAAAGGCGGCGAGCAGCTTGCCGAGCGTGTCCTTGTCCTTGAAGATGATGAGTGAGCACATGACAATGAGGCCGCCGACAAGGCCGACAGCGCCGACGCCGACAGCGACGCCGAGCGGGAATGACTCGGCGTCGCCCTGCTCTTCAAAGTTGTCCACAAACTCGTACGTGCATCCCGTCTTGGAGACCGAGCCAAAGGCGCCGGTGATGACGAGGGCGTAGTTCTGCGGGCCCGACGGGACATTCCAGCCCTTGACCTGAACCTTGTACGTGGTGCCCGAGATAATCGACGACGGTGCCAGCACGGCTTGCTCCACTGTGTTGCGGGTGTCGCGCTTGGTCACCCAATTTCCGGTCTGCGTCTTCTCGTCGGTGCCCATGTAGAGGTTGAGGTCGTTGACGAGCGCGATCGACGACGACGGCGAGCCCGGCACGTCCGACCACACCAGCGTTGCCTTGAGCGACTGCGCGTTTGTCACGCCCGAGATGCAGTAGTTGACAGTGGCGTCGGTTGAGACTTGCATCGAGTCGTCGACGTACAGCGCGTGGCTCGACGACGCAAACTTGAGCGCATTGTCGAGCTGGACCCGGCCAAAGCCCTGGAAAATGGACGGAATCGACGTGAGCCGGACGTACGTCCCGTTGTTGCCAACGTCGATCTCGCCGGTGAGCGGCACAGCAGAGTTGATAAGCGTGGCCTTGACTAGCGCCGCCGATGGCATGAGTTGGGCGCTGGCGCTAGCGCTGCCGGACGGGTAGTAGCCGCTGAGGTAGTACTGGCGGACGAGCGCGGCGAGGCCGGCCATGGTCGGGCATGCCATCGACGTGCCGGCCATCGACAACAGCGCCGCCTGGTTGGCGCCCGACGGCGAGCCGGTGGCGCAGTGCTCGGCCGAGTTTCCGCCGCCGTCAGAGTGCGCCGACACAATGTCCTGCCCGGGCGCCATGAGGTCTGGCTTGAGCCGGCCGTCGGTCGTTGGCCCGCGCGACGAGAACGGCGCCACGTTGACCTTGTCCCACCGTGAAGGCGAGTTGCGGATCGACGACTCAATTTTTGACCGGCAGCAGTACTCCTGCGCAGCCTTGTTGGCCGTGCAGCAGTCTGAGATGCCGGCATCGCGCGCCACAGCATCGCGCTCGTCCCAGTCGTAGTAGTTGAGCGCGTCCACAAAGCCATCGTTTGACGTCTGCGACGCGCCCACCGCAAGGCACGACTTGGACGTGGCCGGCGAGCCCACGTTCGACGTGATCGACTCGGGCGAGCCGCCATCGTTGCCACCCGCCACAAGAACGAGCATGTCCTGGTTGGTGTTCATGAACCGGTCAACCTCGGCCGCAGACGAGGTGTACGACGGCGACGACGAGCCCCACGAGTTGGAGTGAATCCGTGCTCCCGACGCGTATGGGTTGGGAAAGAGGCCCGTGTTGAGATCGCCCGGCACCGCCAGCCCGCCGCCGGTCTCGCCGATGTCCGTAAAGTAGACCTTGGCAGCTGGCGCCTGTCCGGCCCAATCGGCTACCGGCGACGACGAAGACGCCGTCGCCCCGGCCACAGACCCGACCACGTGCGTCCCGTGCCCGTTGACATCATCGGTCATGTCATTGCCCGGCGCAACCTCGTACGCAATGATCTTGCGGTGGCTCGGCCCGGGCTGCGACACGCTGCTGTCGTAGAACATGCAGTTGTCATAGTCAAGGCCTGAGTCCGCCACTCCCACAACCTCCCCGGCCCCGTCGAGCCCGGCTGCCGTGATTGGCGTCTGCCCGGCCGTCCCAGACTGGGTGATGCCGCGCGCAAACTTGTTCCGCAGCGCGAAAACAGGCGCAAACTCAATGTGTTGCACCGCCGCATCGCGCGCCAGCGCCTGCACAAGGCCCTGCTCCACAAACGACTGCAAAGTGACCACAAGCTTGGACGGCGACGCTGCAGCAACGTTCACCCCGCGGAAGCCAGCAGCCTCCAGCCGCGCCTCCACTGCCGCCGCATAGTCGCCCGCCGCCGTCGAGCTCGCAGCCTCGGGTGCGCCTTCGGCAAGTAGCACAAACAGCTTGCTCCCGTGCATGTGCTTCGAGTACCCGCCCCGCGGCATCTCCGCCGGCGCCTTGCTCGCCGACAGCGTCGTCTGAACATCGCCCGGCAGCGAGACAAAGGTCGCCACCTCGGCGTGGACCTTGTACTCGGGAAGAAACGGGCCAACCCACCGGACAACTGGCAGGCCCTGGATTTCCAGTGCTTCGCGGCCCGAGCAGAACACAAGGTACGAGTGATGCGGGAGGTACGACCCCAGGCTCACGCCTAGCGCCGCCATCTCGCCCACAAGCTTAGCCTTAGCATCGTCGTCCAGCCGCCCACTAACATGCACCACATGAAGCGACCGCTCCTGCGAGAGCCCAGCCTTGACCGACGGATCCACCCATGCACGGACCGATGCCGCCAGCTGGTGCCCGGCTCCATCGCTCCGCCGCACGCCAACCACGTCAGGCGTCGTCTCCAGATCCACCAAGTGCGAGTGCAGCGCAAGCGTGTGCGGATGTGCGTTACCGTCGGTATGTGCATACGCCTCCGACTCGATGAACCGCCGCGTCAGCTCCTCCTCTGTGTACGGCTGTGGAGCAAAGAAGGGAGGGGTAGGGGGGGGGGGGGGTGTCAGTAAAGGTCGTCAACTCGCGACCTCGTCCCCAACCTCTGCTTGCGGCTCTGCCGAACAACCAGCGGCCAACGTACTGAATACTCCCGGAAGGGAGCAGCGTGTGTGGGTGCAGTGAGGACCGCCACCAGGGCCAAGGCTGCAACCGCAGCGACTACCAAACGTGTCAAGGTGTCCGGCATGAGAGGTGTGACCACAAACCAGTGTTACGTGTGTGTGTTGGTGCGGTGCGGCTGCGGGGCTGCGGGCGCCACGCCGAGAGAAAAACCGGCTGGCGACCACCAACAAGGCTGTAACAAGCTGCGACTTGCTCGGGGGTACACTGCGGGATGGTTGGCTGCCTGATCGGCTACTGGGGTGTACCGCGGCTCTGAGCCGCCTCCATGGCGGCCTGGCGGGCGGAATCGACGCACTGCTTGTCCCACGAGCCTGCGGTGCGGACAAGGGCGTCTTCGGCCTGCTCCTCGTACGAGTAGAACGAGTACGATGACGAGGCGTCGATGGGAAAGTCGGCCGGCGGGTGGATCGGACCGGCATCAGGGCGCGGCCGCTGCTCTCGCTGCTGTCGCGGCGCTGCGCCGACGCTGGGAAGATCGAGTTCAGAGTCGGCGACGCCTGCGAGCGCGAGCTGCTTGGCGAGCCGGCGCTTGCCCTTGCGAGTGCGGACGTGCCGGACCGGAGCGTAGTACGAAGGCATTCGGACGGTGGTGTTGGCGTAGGTGACTGGTGTGTTGGCCGTGGGTGCAGAGGTAGCGCCTCCAGCCGCAGGCTTGTCCGACTCGGCGTCGACGGCGGCGGCGGCGGCGGCAGCGGCGGCAATGTCGGCGTCGAGCTGGGCGATGGCGGCAGCCTTGCGGTCGGGCGGCGTGACCTCAACCCGCGAGATCTTGCCGTCGCGCATCCAGATGACCCGGTCTGCAAAGGCCTTGAGGTTGACGTCGTGGGTAACCATGATGAGCGTGATGCCGTCGTCGATGTTGAGGTCGAGGAGGAGCCGGACGACGGCGTTCGAGTTGACAATGTCGAGATCGCCGGTCGGCTCGTCAAGCAGCAGCAGGTCCGGCTGGTTTCCAATGGCGCGCGCGATGGTCACTCGCTGCTGCTCGCCACCAGACAGCATCGACGGGTAGTGGTTGAGCCGGTGGCCCATGCCGACTTGCCGGAGCACAAGCTCGGCCCGCGCCTTGCGCTCTGACGGCGAGAGCACGCCCTTGAGAATCATTGGGAGCATGACGTTCGAGACTGCATCGAGCGAGCCAAGCAGGTTGAAGGTCTGAAAGCAAAAGCCAGCCGATTGAGCCGAATGTTGGCCAGCTCCTTGTCCGACGTCGAGTTGGTCACCCGCAAGCCGCCAATGACCACCTCGCCCTTGGTAGGGCGATCGATGGTGCCCACAATGTTGAGCAGAGACGTCTTTCCGCCGCCGGACGTTCCAAAGATGACCACAAACTCTCCTCTGCGAATCGACGCCGACACGCCCCTCAACGCCGGCACGCCTTCCACGCCCAGCAAGTACGTCTTGTGCACGTTCTTCAGCGACACGATGATGTCCTCGTCCACCTCGCCACCATGCCCGCTCTCCGATCCGTCATCATCCGACCATCCCAGTCCACACTCTGACTCGCTCTCAGACCCACTATCTCCCTCTGCTCTGCCGCGCTTCGGAGCGTATGCCTGTGTTGCACAAGGTGGTGGTGGTGGGAGGGGGAGGGGGTGGGAGGGGGGGGGGGTGAGAGTGGCGTCAGCCTGGGGAACATGCCAAGGAGAGGGAGGGAGAAGGGCGGGGGGGGGGGGGGGGGGGGAGGGCGAAGAGGAAGAGAGGCGTACATCCACTCCAACTGCTCCGTAAGGGTTGTCGTCGGCCATGGACAGCGATGAAGGGAGGGGAGAGAGAGAGGGAGAGAGAGAGGTCTACTTACTGATGGCGTATGTGGTCAGCGGTGTGTTCGTGACCAAACTGGGGGGGGGGGGGAGAGGGGGGTGTGAATCGTTGGTGAACCCCCCCCCCCGCTAA
>NW_013657642.1:49672-109049 GCF_000142905.1 Thecamonas trahens ATCC 50062
CCCCCCCCTTCTCCCCCTCCCCTCCCCCCCCCTCTCGACCTACACATTAGCCACACTTGTCTCTTCTGCATGCTGAGCCGTCTCACTACAGTGGTAGGGAGCCGAGGCAGTCGGATGGCCTCCACATCTGCATACTCGCCAACACCAGCTACCCGACCGTCTACGCCCAAGGAGTCTGCCACGGTCCTCCTCGTGGCACCGCATGGTCTCGATGAGCCACGCCCGGCAGACGGCTGTGACTATCGTGTCCTCCTCCTGCAGCGATCGCTCAAGGCCTCGTTCATGCCGGGCATGTATGTCTTTCCTGGCGGCATCACCGAAGAGCCTCTCGATGCTCAGCTCGCAGACGAGTACAACACCTCGCTGTTGAGAGTCACTGCCGTCCGCGAGCTGTTTGAGGAGGCCGGCGTCCTCCTCGCAGCCCCTGATCGTCCGCTTCGATCCGGCTTTCGCCGCCATCTGCTCGACATGACTCTTCCGGTCCTGCCGGCGGCCAAGGCGTCGACGTGGCGGAGCAAGGTCAACGCCTCTCCAGACGCCTTTGCCGACCTTGCCGCCGCCGTCGAGGCCGCCGGCGGGCGGATGGCCTTTGACACCCTCGCGCCTTGGGCCCGGTGGATCACACCCGAGTTTGAGCCGCGCCGGTACGACGCCACCTTTTTCGTGGGCGCCCTTGATGCCGTCGACGCTGACGCGCTTCACTGTGACCGCGAGACCATCGCGTCCAAGTGGATGACTCCCGGCGAGGCGCTGGCTGCCGCTGCTGACGGCACCCTCATGCTCGCTCCACCGCAGTGGCTCTGCCTTCATGAGATGGCCACCTTTACCGCGCTGGAGGACCTGATGGAGTATGCACACGCAGGTCGCTGCATCGCGCCTATCATGCCGAACTGGTGCACCACACCCGACGGCACGCCTTACTCTGCTCTGCCCGGCGACGCTGACCACAGCCAGCACCCCGGGCCAAGCCCCGGCTCGCGCAATCGCATGTACATGCGGATTCGTGGCGGCGTCTCGGTTGTCGAGATGCGGGTCTCTACCGACCTTGCCGACGGCCCGGCCTGGATCCCGGATGCCGACCGCAGCTCCTCGCCCATCGTCGCCGCCGCACAACGCGCCTTTGCCAACCGAGTCGTCGTCTCGCCCGACAATCCTGATTCTCCGCCGCCGCCGGTCACCTCGACTCAGGCCAAGCTCTAGCGGTCAAAGCGCAGCTCGCTCAACGGTCAGCACCATGTCGACCGCCGGCCGGCCGTAGATCTGAAACTGCGCGCTGTCGCCTGCGCCTGCCGTCCAGCGCGCCCGGATGCACTCGACAAGGTCGCAGGCGACCGCCTCGCGTGCTCCCTGCGAGAGCAGGCTGCACCCATCAGCGGCTGCACCGCGTGCCCGCCACACGACGTAAACCAGCTTGAGCGCATGCTCGTCGGGCGCCGCACCCGCCGCCGTCATCGCTCCGACCAGTTCCTCGAGCTGGCCCAAAGCGTCGCCCGAGCTCGACGCACCGGAAAGTTCAGCCACCCGCGTTGCATTCCATCGCGGCGCCTCGACGCTCACCACCGCGACCGCGGCCGTGAACCAGCCCGCAGCCGCATTGACCAGCAGCTCGGTCCGGTCCGGCCCGGCCTCATCGCGCTCGGCAAGCTCGACCAGCGCCCGCAGCGCGTGCGCCGACGTCACGGCATGGAGCACAAAGAACTCGTGATGGGTGGCGTGGTACAGGACCAGCGCAGTGTCAACCAGCAGCATCGCAATTCCTCCGAGACTGGCGCCCCATGCCCCTGCCGCGTCGCGGAACCACTTGTGAATGCCAGCCAGCGCGGCGGCGTCTCGCGGCTGCAACCGGAGCGCACGGACCCGGTCCTGGAAGCCGCCAGCATCCTCCCCGGGCGCCTCCAGCACGCTTGCCAGCTGCCGGACCGTCTCCGCCAGCGCCAATGGCTCCGGACTTGCCACAGGTGCTTTCTCCAGCTCAGGCGTTGTCCCCTCCGGGAGGAGCTTGTCGTGCGCGCCGAGGTTGTACGCCAGCGCCTCGGCGATCATGCCTCGCGAGTCAATGTCGAGCGCAAGGCCAAGCTGGATGAGCGGATGAAAGGCTGCCGAGTGGATGCCGTCGACTACAGCCGCCAGACAGGTAAACACAGTGTCTGCCAGTCCGTGCCGGGCCAGCACGCCCGTCATCGCCTCGGAAGCCGCGTTGAACGGCACTCCAGGCGCAAAGATCTTGGCATCGTTATCCAGCCCACCACAGAGGCTCCCAGCACTCCCAGGCACCCACAGCTTCTCCAGCTCGTCTCCAATGTGCGCCACCTGGCCCTGTTCAATCGGTCCACCTGCGCTCTCCAGCCGCCGGACGTAGGTGGCGAGGTAGGCATCGACTGCCGCCGGGTTGTCCGGGAACATGGCAGCGAGAACAGCGACGCCGTGGGAGGCGTGGTTAGTGAGGAAGCCACGGAACTCGATGTGATACGCTTCCCGAAGCTGGCGGAGCTTGTCCTCCACCCAGCCGAGCTTGTCCGCCATGGTCACGCGATGAGTCAGGTGGCTGCCCACGGTGACGGTCAGGCGGCGGCACTCACCTCCACCGGCTGGGCGCTGTGTTGTGCCATCTTTGTTCATGGGGCTCCTTGGGCTACCTGCTAGCTGGATGGGTGTGTAGTGGTGCGCAGGAGGAGCTCGCGTTCAGTGCTGAGCGATCTCGAACAGCTCGAGGACGACAGCGAGGAGATCAATGCCGTAGAAGATGCGCATGAGGATGTACGAGCCGAGGATAAAGATAAAGTAGACAGTGAGGTCAAACTTGGTCGACGGGCGCAAGATCTGGTTGTCTCGATCCTCCCTCCACTTTCTCAACACCCTCATCTTGATGTCTGCCGGCATCTTCTCCAGCTCTGCCAGCTCCGGGAAGACCGATCCGATTCGAACCACACCCTCCACATCATCATCCATCTCACTGCCCTTCACCACCGTCTTCTTGTCCTTTCTCTCCGTTTTCTTTGCACTCCCATCGTCGTCCTTCTTCACCCTCACCCGCCGTGTCTTGGTCACCTTCCTCCGCTGAACAAGCCGTCCGCTACCGCCACGGCCACCGCCACCATCACCTTGACCGACCACCATACCGCCACCGACAACACCGTCACCACTGTCTTCCATGACCAAGGGGATGAGAAGAGAGGGCGAGAGACGAGAGACGAGAGAGGTGCCTGTCTTTGCTATCCGTGGACCGACCTTTGGTCGCACATCGGCCAGGCCAATGCTCGGCGGTCTGCCCCACGCCACAGGGATCGGGAAATGGGAGATGGGAACAAACCAGGAGAGGCGGTGAGGCGGCGAGGGGGGGAGGGGGCAGGGGGAGGGGGGGGAGGGAGCAGGGGGAGGGGGGCGAAGCGGTAGAGAGTTTAGATGCCTGGGTGGATGGATGTGATGTGTGATGGAAGTGTGGTAGGAGGCATCCCCCGGTCCAGGCAGGCAGGCCTCTCCACCACCCCACCGGCCCGGATGCCGCTAGGATGGCACAACCTAGCTTGCCCCATCACACCCACCCCACCCCACCCGCTACCCCACACCCACATACCCCCCACCTTCACACCCCCACACCCGCCCCAAACACATCTCTCCCCAGATCATCCCCAGATCATCCCCAGATCATCCCCATATCATCCAAACCGATCAGCCCAGCAGCAGCCAATTGCCCCCTCTCCCGCCACCACTCACACCCACACCCACCACCCACACCCACACCCACACCCACCACCTCTCTTTCTCTCTTTCTCTTCCTCGCCCATGGCAGGAGAGACAGCGACAGAAACAAGCGGCACGTCTCCACTGCTTGTTGCCTTTGGCCTGCTGGCAGCCCTGACTCTGGCCCAGGTCGTGAGCTCTATGGTCGCCGGCTCGGACACGGCTGGCTCGCCGTCGAGCCCGTCGGCGGCGGCCGCGCCGGAGAATGGGCTCGTCGTACCGAATCATGGCGTCTTTGTTGCCTTCTGCCAGTCGTGAGGCTACGCTAACCACTTCCGCGCCCTCCGCCAGGCGCTGGCTTCGGCCGCGCCGGGCGTCGAGGTCATCGGAACCAACTACCCCGTCGGGACCCTTCGGGCGGCTCTCGGACAGATGATCATGTTCTCCGTCCCTCTCTTTGCCCTCGTTGTTGTCTACGCCAACGAGATCTGTGCCTGGCTTGATGTGCCGGTCCCGGACGCACTGCTTTACCTGGCATCGTCCAAGCTCATGCACATTGTCGTCTACTACTTTGTCGCCAACATGCTCGTCTCGCAGCTGACCACCACAGGCGCCTTTGAGCTCTACGTCGACGGCAAGCTGGTCTTCTCCAAGCTCACCCTTGGCCACGCACCTGCTATCGACCAGGCTGTCGATCTTGTCATTCGCGCCCTCGGCCCGGCCCATCGCGCCCAGTATCACCACCAGATGCACGAGGAGCAGCTGCTCTAGCCCCCCATCTCCTCTCATCCAGAACGCTTCCCCAGTCCTGCTTGCCGACCTACCGAGCGATGTCCCATGACGGCGAGCCACCCACGCTGCGCAAGTATGCACAGCCGTGGCTTTGCCCGACCCTGATCGCATTCGCAACTCTGCTCGCTGGTGCTGTCCCCCCCTCCCGCGGCCTCGTGCCTAAGAAAACCACACCATCCAAACACACAACCCATCACAATACAGCTGGTAATCACGTGCCGCGGCAGGTCTCCGCACAGACCCCCCCTTTTGCACCTTTTTGCACCGATTTGCAAGCTTCCTCACCTCACCCCCCCCCCCACCCCCCCCCCCCCACCCCCACCCAACCCCTTCCATCCCTCCACACCGAACACACACGCACGCCATGCCCTCGTATCTCGCCGTTGTTCTCCTCGTTCTCACAATAGCATGTGTGGCATGTCGGGCAGCGTGTCCTGCCTCCTTCCCCGCCTTCACCCCTGTTGCCACTGGCTGCACACACTGCGTGGTTGACAGCTCAATTTGTCGCGCTGGATGCTTTGCTTTTGATTCGACGGTTTCGGGTTCAAGACCCGATGGCAAGCTCATTGGCCTCTACACCTTTACGGAAACGTCTGGCTCCACGGTTGTCGATCGATCTGGCGTATCGCCGCTAGCTGATGGCACCTTGTCCGGCGCCCACTTTACGTGGCATCCCGCACAGGGCCTCACTCGAGCGGTGGGCGTTGGCTCGCGGGTTGTTGCCGCACCCTTGAGCAAGTATGTGTCTGCCTTTCAGGCCTCCAACCAGCTCGCTATCGAGGTTTGGGCAGAGCCGGCCGGTACAGCCGCAGACGGGCCGGCCCGGATCGTCACTTTCTCTCACGGGGCAAGCTGCCCGGCGCAGCAAATGGTCCACATCGCCCAGGAGACGACCCAGGCCTCTTTCCGTTTCGTCGGCCAGAGCAGCAACGTGTGCGGTGATGTGTTTGGCACAAACGTCTTTGTCGCCAACACTCCCACCCATCTCGTGGTCGAGTATGCGGGCGGTTCGCGGACGGTTTACAAGGACAACACTGCCATCCACTCGCCTTCGGAATCGCTGGGCAGCATTGTCGCCGATTGGTCTTCTACCAACCTCGTCTTCTTCGACGAGTTTGGCACTGATCGCCACTGGCCCGGCACCATCTACACCGTCGCCATCTACGATGGCCCGCTCTCTCCCACCACCCGCACGGAGCACTTACGAACGGCACCGACTACGCCCGCGACGTGCGGTTGGTCACGTGCGGACTCTGCGGAAACCATGCTTGCTGTCCGCCGTACAACATCCCTGGCCTCCACATGTCGTGCACCGCCAGTGACGTCCAAGCTGGCGTGTCCTGCACCCTCTCCTGTCCCGATCCGCAGCAGGTGCCCACACCATACGCCAAGCGGACCGACACCTGCAACGGGGCATCGTTTCCCAACGGGCCATGGCCAACTACCTGTCGTCACCCGCCGGTGGCCGTCACCATAGGAGCTGCTTCGGCCTCGGCTGTCTCCGTCTCCGATCCGACTGGCCTCGACACTGTCGCCTTTGGCGTCACAAATGCCCTGGGCTCGCCAGTCACTACCTCGGGCACCATCGAAGTCTCGGTCCTTAACGTCACCTTTCCAGCCGCGTCGATCTCCTCGGGTGAGTCGTGCACAATGTCGTCGGCGTCATCATGCACTTTGGCCGCCCCGGTCTTTTCCTCGTTTGGCTACTACGTCCTAGCTGTTGCCTATACCCAGACAAGCCCCGACTTTGACACCTACCCACCAACAGCAGCCCTTGCCACTCCTGCAACGTCGCCCGCCATCACTGTTCGTGTCGAACTTGCCCTACTTGTCTCTAGCATCACCACAGGTGAGAACATCGCCTTTGCGAGCATCGTCCACGGCGCTCCCTCGTCGGCCTCGATCTCGCTCGACGCCAGTCTCTCGACATGTGAATTTGCGACGCCGCCGCCGGTCCAGGTCGAAGCCAATGCTGTCAACACCTTGTTCACCTACACCGCAGGCGTTGACTTTGAGAGCATGACTGGCCCCAACCCTTGCGTCCTTGTCTGGACCTCGGACGACGACCCCAGCTTCTCCACGCCGCCGTTTACACTCACAGTGACCGACGTCGACGAGCCCGCGCTGCTCTCGATGTCACAGACGCTCGCCACCCTTACCGAGCCCGGCAATGTGACAGTGACCATCACCGTGGCCGACGTCGACACCGGCGCCGATCCGGTCCTCATTCTCGGCTCGCAACCCAACGGTGTCCGCGTCTTTCACGCACCCGGGTCCGATCCGTCGGCGCTGGTCCTCGTCGACACAACGCCGTTTGTCTTCCCCGCGCCGGTGGTCCGACGCTCGCCATCGACATCGTCCTCGCTCCTGTGCCCGGCACCTACTCCTCGTCGCTCAACTTTACCTACGACGACGTACCCTGGCAGCGAACCTCGGTCTCGACCTTTGAGGTCAACATTCCGTGTCCTGACCCGGTCAACATGGTCCTCGGTCCGTCGGGCGTGTGTCTCTGCCCCGACGAGGGCCAGTTCATTAACGTGCAGAACTTGTGCGAGGCCTGCGCGCCGGGGACGTACTACGATCCAGCCCGCGGCGCCTTTCCATGTGTGCCGTGCGTCGAGGGCATGTACTGCCCCGGTGGCCCCGCCAAACCCGAGGCTGATGACGGCTGGTGGGAGTTTCCGCCGGGCGTCTTCACCCCGTGCTCGCCAGCCAACATCTGCAGCCGTGGCAACATCTGCTCACGTGGCAACGTCGGCATTCGGTGTGAGGATTGCATTCCTGGCTTCTTCAAAGAGTCGGGCGTGTGCAAGCCATGCCCAAACCTTGGCCCGCTGCTTATTGTCTTGCTCTTTGCCATCATGCTCGTCATCATGATTGTCCTCATCAAGATCGCCCGCAAGTCGGCAGCCTACTTTACCGCCGCTTCGATCGGGTACAACTTTATCTCCATCGTCTCGCTCATGGCGGCGTTCAAGCTCAAGTGGCCGTCGTTCCTCCTCCAGTTCTACAACGTTCTCTCGTTGGTCAACCTCAACATCTCGGTCTTCAAGCCCGAATGCGCACTCGCCGGTGGCTCCATCGCCTACTTTAAGGTCTGGATGCTCAAGCTCTCGCTTCCGCTTGTCTTTGCCGTTATGTTTGTCCTTGCCATTCTCGCGCTGAGCTGCTACGCGCGATGCTGGCGGATGGCGTACGCGCGCGGCTACGCTCGTACCTCCCGTCTCCCGCGCGTCACGCATGTCACTCAAGTTCTCTTCCGCAACGCTTGTGTCAACGCATACATCACCGTTCTCATGCTGCTGTACCTCTCACTTGTCGCCGTCACCTGCGAGGCCTTTGATTGCGACAAGAACGGCAAGCTTGTCCGCGATCCCAAGGTTGTCTGCGGCTCGGCCGAATGGAAGTCGACTTTCCTCCCGCTTGCCATCGTCTCGCTTGTTGTTTACGGTGTCGGCATTCCGCTGCTCTTCTTCTCGGTCCTCTTTGTCGCGCGCGCCTCGCTCTTTCGCGAACTCACCATTGTCAAGTACGGCCTCCTCTACCGCCGCTACAAGCCGCGGTTCTTCCAGTGGGAGCTGGTCATTCTCTGCCGCAAGCTCTTCATTGTCATTGCCATCTTTCTCTTCCCGCACACCCCGCTGGCGCAGGCCTTTATCGCCCTGCTCTCGATCTCACTCTCGGGCGCCGCTCACGTCTACGCCCAGCCGTATCTCACCCGTCGGGTCAACCGTCTCGAGACGCTCTGCCTCATCTGCTCGGACGTGGTGCTTGTCTGTGGCCTCATGCTCCTCGCTGCTGCCGAGTCGTCGAGCAACGCGCTTGTCACCTTTATCGGCATCGTTGTCATCCTTGTTGTCTGCCTCAACGTCATTGTCGTGCTCTCAGTCGTCGGCCAGGAGATCCGATATCAGTACCGGCGGGTGGCCCATGGCGTCCAGGGCGGCTTTGCCTCGGACGAGGTCGCGCTCTCCGACACCTTTTTCGCTGTCGACGCCTACGTCCGGACCCACGTCCGCAACCTTATGGGTACCGTCTCCACCCTCATCGTCGAGTCGCAATACTTTGCCAAGGTCACCGCCGAGCTCTGTAACGAGACCGGTACCTACCTCGGTGACTTTAACGACCGTGGACATGTCCAAGTCCAGTCTGACGGCTACACCCACGTCATCATCGCCATGTTCAACACGCCCGGTCGGTACATGCTCCGCATCTTTGCGCCACGGGAGGCACACATCGGCAAGTCTTCGGCGCGGCTCGGCCGCTACGCCTCGGCCCTCAAGATCGACTCTCCAAACGGAAAAGACAATGTGGGTGCCGATGTCGACGCCGACTATCCAGACCCTCTTCCGATCAACCTCCGCCCCGACGACGACGACGACGACCGACGCGGGCCCATCCGCTACCTCCGCCACTCTTTGGCGAGGTCTGTGCCGCTTACGACACCGGGCAGGGCGACTGCATGATGTCATTTTCGATGAACTGCGACGCGTTGCCGCCGTCGCGAGTCACCTTCCTGGAGCCGCTGCCTGAACTCGAGGAGCGATCGGGCGTCGTTCTCCATCCCCTCTTCAAGGAAGTCTCGCGCTCGGCCTCGACCTATTTTGCCATCAAGGTCCCCGGCGCTACCAACGTGGTCATCGCCCGCGACCAGCCGTACGAGCTCACCGACGGCGTTGAACTTGTCTGCTCGGGCAGCCAAGAGTACGCCAAGGTGGCGCGCACCCGCAAGCTCGACGGCATCACCATCCCGGGCTCCAAGTACATCTTTGAAGGCCACGCCACATTCACGTCGCCGGGCCCCATCTATGTGTGGGCGCGAACCGTGACCATGAACCACGACGATGCCACCGGCCAGATCATCACCAACGTCTCACCCTTTTTCCCCTGCGTCGAGTTTGAGGTGCTTTCCGGCCGCGCCGGATGGGACGACCTTGCAGGCGAGTTTGGCGACGATGCCGTGCTCGACGTCATGCTCGCCGGAGACGACGGTGGCGTCGCGCTCGAGTCGTTGCCCGAGGGCGCCGAGCCTGCTGTCCGCGATCCCGAGTTTGACTCTCGCCGTGGCATGCTCTACGCCCCGCTCGCCCACAGGCTCCCTGTCGGTCGCACTGCATCCGTCATTGAGTTCCGGCTCAAGCTCCCCGGCGCTGTCGCAGTGGTGGTCTCCAAGACCAAGCCTGTCGGGCCAAACGATGGCATAGTCTTGTTCAAGACCTCGGACGGCGTCTTTGCTGCAAGCCTCGATCCAAGTGCAAACAACGCGCCGATCGACACGTCACCCGGCTTGGTCTATGTCTGGGCGCAGCTAACTGATACGCCCCGCGTGTCGCCACGGTCGGCCCCGAGCACGCCGATGTCACCCGCGCCGGCTAGCCTACCGGCAACACCTGCGCCGTCGGTGGCAGATCCGCCCCTGTCGCGGCAGTCTGCGCGAATGACCGCATCGTCCAATTTTGTCTCGATCCTCGATGACGTTGACCTTGAATGTGAGCCCGAACCGCAGCCCGAGTCCATCGAAGTCGACGATGCCGAGTCACGCGCGCTCGACGCCCTGCTTGGCATCACCCCCGCACACACCGTTGGTCGGCCCGCCTACCCATCGTCTTCGGGTGCGCTTGATCCGTCAACCTCGGCCTTTCTCGCCGAGCTCACCGCGCCCAATCCGTCTGCCATGTCTGCGACTGCGAGCGCTGCCCCGAGCAAAGGCGCGGATGCTAGCTCGCCCGGTTCGTCCTCAGACTCGGGGTCGGGCTCCGACTCGGGATCAAGCACGGCCTCTGACACCGCACCGGATGCAGCTGGTGTTGGAGCCAAGACAGGCCCACCACCGACCGACCGCGCTTCGGTCTCCAGCTTTCTTTTCCTCACATCCAAGCCACAGATTCGCGAGTTTGTGCCGATCATCACCTACCTCTTCACCGAGAGCGGGTGACATGACATCGATTGAAAGACAGCATTCTGGGCACTTTACTTTCCAGCGGTCTTACCAACGCCAGCAGTGGCATCGGCAGCGGTGACCTTGGCTTTCTTGGCTTTCGCCTTGGTCTTGGCCTTTGCTTTCTTGGCCTTTGCTTTGGCTTTGTCCTTGTCCTTGTCCTTGGCCTTGTCCTTGGCCTTGTCCTTGTCCTTGGCCTTGGCCTTGCCCTTGGCCTTGTCCTTGTTCTTGGCCTTGGCCTTGGCCTTCTTGGCTTTCCCCTTGGTCTTGTCCTTGTCCTTGTCCTTGTTCTTCGACTTGCTCGTCTCGCTCTTGGACGAGAACGGACCACGGTGCGGGCCGGACGGCAAGTCTGCGCCCGAGTTCTTGGCAGCGAGGCGGGCTTTCTTGACGTAGTGGCGGAGGGCGGCGACCCAGTCGTTGCGCTCTTTCTCTGTTGCGGCGTCGAGGTCGAGCGAGTCGCCATCTGCGGTGAGAACAGAGAACGAGCGGTGCTGCTGCTCGAGCTTGCCCGACTTGGAGAAGGTCTCTGTCACCTGGCCCTTAACAACGTCAATGATCTGGGTCATGTCGATGGCGCCGCCGGACGACGAGCGAGAGAGCGGCGGCGGGGCCGAGGTGGCGCCAAGCGAGACAAGGTTGTCCGACGATGAGATGCGAGTCTTGTACACAAGAGTAAAGACATTGTCAGCGATGACGCAGGCGACAAAGACCGGCTTAGTCTTGCCCTTGGTGTGAAGGGTAAACTGGTTCCCCGAGGTGATGCGCTTCCGCATGCGGAACTCGAGGACCATAGATGAGGTGTCTGAGCCGCCCGCAAACGACGACTTGAGGTCGACGGCAAGGTTGCCGATGGTGGCGAGCTTGCGGTTGGCGGCCTTGAACTCCTTCGACGTCATGTGCTGCGACGACGACATGGACGAGATGCGCGCGAGCGTCGACGAGAGCGAGTCAAGCACCTCGTTCATGGCCGGAGAGTCGACACCGGTGCCGTCGGCGCGAGCATCGAGCAGTCGCCCGAGGATAAACGCGAGGTTGGTCCGCATGTTGAGAATGTGCGACTTGCGGGCTGACGAGAGGGACTCGAGACAGGCGTCGAGCGGCGGGCGCGTGGCCGGGTCGATGCAGTTGGCGGCCGGCTCTGAGACGGCGCGAAGAAACTGGGTCATGCTTGCAAAGTGCGAGGCAAGGACCGGATTGATGACCACCAGCATCGGGTTCTTCCGCCCGTCAAACAGTAGCATGTTGCCGATCTTTTGCAGGGCGCGCGCGAGCGTTCGGTACAGCGGCTTGTTCATCGGCACCTCGGCGTCGATGCCGTAGACCTTTGGCGTGAGAAGGGCCGGCGCAAAGAAGCGGAGAATGACAAAGGCCGAGACGGCCTGGAGGGCGAGAGCGTCGCGGGCCGAGGCACGGCCTGCGGCCCGCGCGCCGACCGGGCTGCCGCCGGCCTGTGCACTCGACGCCGATGCCGACGCCGATGCCGACTCGGTGTCCGAGTACGAGTACGAGTCCGAGTACGAGTAGCCTGACGACGACGATGACGACAGCGAGGTTTCGGTGTCTGTGGCGGGATGTGCAGCGGTGCTCCCGGCGGCTGGCCCCGCCGCCGCTGGGCGGTCGAGTACGATGCGGTAGACCCGGGCAAAGAGCTCGCGGAGGATGCGCGGCATCGAGTTGATCGAGGCAAAGATGACGCCAAGCAGGTCGTTGATGGCGGTGGTGAGGAGGGCGAGGGCAGCTTCGCCGCCGGTGGCCAGGTCAAACTCGGCCGAGGGCGGGCAGAGAGTAGCGAGCCGCTCAAAGAGCGAGCCGTAGATGTCGGCAAGGAGGGGCCGCCGGCGCGGCGGAGAAGGTGTGAAACAGCGAGCGAGGAGATGGTGTTGGCGCGGAAAATGGTTGAGGAGTGGGCCCGGACCGAGGCAACGTCGATCGAGAGCAGGACGTCGAGCATGTCGATGAGCCGGCCGTCGGCCTTGCCGGTCTGCGGGTGGGTTCGGAAGAGGGCGAGGCCGACGTCGACAAGAGCGGTGGCCATGGACTTGGACGAGATGGTAAGCGAGCAGAGGAGGCGGACGGCGGCATGGTCGTCGCATCCAGGTCCACCAAACAGCAGCTCGCAGAGCGGCTTGTACTCGAGGAGCGGGAGCGTGATGTCTTCGGTGTACATAAACTTGACCTTGACCCGGCCAAAGGCTCCGGGCAGTGCAGGGTAGCCCGAGTACGAGACCTCGTCGTAGACCCGCGGGTTGAGCTTGAGCCAGCAGTCCTGGACCACGTTTGGCTGCAAGTCGGAGAGAGGAAAGACGACCTGGCCTAGGAAAGCATCCTTGTTCCGCCTCACCACATGGTTGACGAGCACGGTGAACGAGGCAACCTTGTCTTCGTCGACCGGCACCACAAACCGCTCGTTGAACTGCGGGTGGGTTGTTCCCTTGACCACCTTGGTCTTGTGGACGGTGTCGCCGATGCAGATCGAGACACACGGATTGGCGGCCGAGCCCTCTCGCGGCGCGAGGTTCGACGCCTCCAGCACCTGTAGGTGCAGCGCGTCGGGCTTGCCCGGGTGTGACTTGGCGTAGAGGAGCTTGACGTGGACCTCGCCCGAGACGTGGTGCTTGGACGACGTCGTCTTGGGCTGCAGATTGTACTCGGACTGGACAACCACACCCGAATTCATGTCGCGGAGCGGGAGCTCGACGTATCCAAGCACGCGGTCCTTCTTCTTGCGCTCCTGAGCAAGCGTGATGAGAAAAACCTCAAAGTTGGGTCGTCCCGGTGAGAGCGCAAAAGTCTTGCCGGCAAACGAGGCGTAGAGCCCGGTTCGCGTGCTAGACGCCAGTGACGAGCGCCGCGAGCCGTCCGACTCGATGATCGCGGTGAGGAGGTCGTCTGACTTGTTGCGCATGACCGGCGACGGCGCGTCCGAGTCTCGGCGTGTCGGCGTGAGCAGCGCCGACGTGACTTCGACCGACGGCTCGGCGGTCGGGTCCGACGGCATGATCCTGCGTGGCGTCACCGGAATGCTGGACGTCATTGGCGACGGCGGCGATACTGGTTCCGAGACTATCGCGCTGTTGCGCGGCGTCGAGTGGCCCGACGCCATCAGCTTGCTTGCCGAGCCGGTTTTGGTAAAGGTGTGCAGCTTTTTGGTGTCGGTCCGCGCGTACAACCCGCCGCCCGAGACCGAGCAGTAGACCATGCCCTTGGAGGCCTTGGACGAGCCGGCGGCCGCCGACGTCGACGGCAGGATGACCCGCTTGATCTCGATCGAGAGCTTGCGGTCGATGAGAGAAGCTGCGCCCATGCGCGCGATGAACGACGAGTTCTTGCGCTTGACCAGAAACGGGCGGTTTGGCGTCTTGGGCTTCATCCCGCTCGGAATTACCGGCGACGCCACCCGCGCCGGCATCGAGCTCGCTGCCAGCCCGTCCTCGAGTGAGGACGATGACGAGTACGACGACTTGAACGAGGCTTCGTCACCGGCAGACGGCGGGCCAGCCATGGCAGCAGGACGCATCGTCGTTGTCGGCAACAGCACCTCTTCCGACGCCGACGCCGACTCAGACACCGACGCCGACGCCGACGCCGACGCCGACGCCGCCACTGTGTTAGGCCGGGGATGGATGTACGCGGGCGTGGGAGCAGAGGAGTGGGATGAAGACGAGGATGCCGATGCGGAAGCCGAGGACGTTGAGCTGGACGACGATCCCGACGTCGATGACGAGCTCGACGATGAACATGAACTCGAGTCTGATCCCGAGTCTGATCCCGAGTCTGATCCCGAGTCCGAGCCCGATAGCACACAAGGAAGCAGCTGCGGCGATGAGACCGGGGTGACGCGAGTGGGTGTGGGCGGCTCGATCGAGACCTGGACCTTCTCATCGCGCGGGCCATGGCGGAATACGTCCTCGTCAGCAACGGGAGGCACTTTTTCAGGGAGCGGCGGGTGAGGAGGGCTGGCTCCGGCAGCCACCACCTCAGCGAGAGCAGGAGCAGGAGCAGGAGCAGGAGCAGGAGCAGGGGTAGGGATAGGGGTAGTGGTGGTGGTGGTGGTGGTGGTGGTAGGCTTTGCAGGCATGGGTGGCGGGGTGGACGAGGCCGACATGGCCATATGGAGTGACAGCGGGAGGGGGGCGGAGGGGGGGGGAGGAGGGAGGGAGGGGGCGGAGGGGGGGGGGGGGGCGAGGGGGAGGGGAAGGGGCAGTCACTTATATTGCGTGGGTTCGTCGGTGGGGCTGGTCGCCTGGTTATGGTCTGTGACTGCGCGTGCATGCGCTGGACGGGGATAGCGTTCAAGAAGATTCTGGTGGCCAACCGGGGAGAGATTGCGGCGCGCGTGATGCGGTCGGCGGCGGCGATGAACACGGCGACGGTGGCGGTGCACTCGACGGCGGACGCCAACTCGCTGCATGTCAAGATTGCCGATGAGGCGGTGTGCATTGGCCCGCCGCCGTCGGCCGAGTCGTATCTGCAGATGGATGCCATTCTGGAGGCGGCCAAGGCGACCGGCGCGCAGGCCATCCACCCGGGCTACGGCTTCCTCTCGGAGAACGCCGAGTTCTCGCGCAAGTGCACTGCTGAGGGCATTACCTTTATCGGCCCGCCGCCCGAGGCCATGATTGCCATGGCCTCCAAGTCCAAGTCGAAGGAAATCATGGAGGCCGCCAACGTGCCGGTCGTTCCGGGCTACTACGGCGACGACCAGAGCCTTGAGCGGCTGACCGCCGAGGCCAAGACCATCGGCTATCCGATCATGATCAAGGCCGTCATGGGCGGCGGTGGCAAGGGCATGCGCATTGTCCGGTCCGAGGCCGAGCTCGAGCGCTCGCTGGCGTCGGTCAAGTCCGAGTCGCTCTCGTCGTTTGGCGACGACGGCGTGCTCATCGAAAAGTACCTCGAGGTTCCGCGCCACATCGAGCTGCAGGTCTTTGCCGACACCCACGGCAACGTCGTGCACCTCTTTGAGCGCGACTGCTCGGTCCAGCGCCGCCACCAGAAGGTGCTGGAGGAGGCACCGGCGCCGGGCATGGACGAGGGCTGGCGCGCCGACATGGGCGCCGCCGCCGTCGCCGCCGCCAAGGCTGTCAACTACGTTGGTGCAGGCACCGTCGAGTTTATCGTCGACACCACCGACAACTCGTACTACTTTATGGAGATGAACACCCGCCTCCAGGTCGAGCACCCGGTCACCGAAATGATCACCGGTCAGGACCTGGTCCAGCTCCAGCTCCAGGTTGCCGCCGGCGCCACCTTGCCGTTTGAGCAGGACGATCTCGCCATCAACGGCCATGCCATCGAGGCCCGCATCTACGCCGAGGATCCCGACAACGACTTTCTGCCCGGCACCGGCACCCTCGAGCACCTCGACCCGCCGCCGGTCTCCGACTCGGTCCGCGTCGACACCGGTGTGGTTCAGGGTGACGAGATCTCCGTCTTCTACGACCCCATGATTGCCAAGCTCATCGTGTGGGCACCTGACCGCGCCGCCGCCCTCGCCAAGCTCGGGCACGCCCTCGACGACTACCACATTGTCGGCCTCAAGACCAACATTCCCTTTGTCCGCTCCATCCTCGACCACCCGGCCTTTGCCGACGCCACCGGCCTCGAGACCGGCTTCATCCCCAAGTACGGCGATGACCTCCTGGCCCCGCGGCCTATCGCGCCGACCGCGCACGCCATGGCTGCCCTTGCCTCGGCCCTCGCCGCAGACCCCGGTCTGGCCCACGGCGCCACCTCGGTCCTCGGCGCCTCCTCGCCCTGGGCCACCGAGGCCGGCTTCCGCCCCAACCACGACCGCACCGCCTCGCTCGCCCTCGGCGACGTCGACGTTCACATCACCACCAACACCGTCGGCGGCGTCCCGCGCCACTTTACCATCACCGTCGGCGACGAGGTCTTCGAGAACGTCACCGGCGAGTACGACGTTGAGACAGGCGCCCTCGTCGCCCGCATGGGCAACAACACCCTCAAGGCCAAGGTCGTCTTTGAAGCCGCAGGCACGGCTGTTCACCTCTTTTCCGGACCCACACGCGTCGCCTTTGACCTGCCGCGGCCCGAGTTCCTCGACGCCACCCTCGCCGGCTCAGCAGGCTCGCTCAACGCGCCCATGCCTGGCAAGATCCTGCAGGTCCTCGTCAAGCCCGGCGACGCTGTCGTTGCCGACCAGCCGCTCGTCGTCATGGAGGCCATGAAGATGGAGCACACCATCTGCGCCACCCGCGACGGCGTAGTCTCGGCTGTCTCGTTCTCGCCGAACGACATTGTCGACAAGGACGCCATCCTTGTCGAGCTCGAGGCCGAGGATGAGGAGTAAATGCGCCTCCCGCCACTCACTCGAGCCCGCCAGTGTCAATCAGCCAAGGCTCGTGGTCAAAGTCAAGCCCGAGCACGTCGCGGAGCTGGACGTGGATGCGGTAGGTGGTGACCAGATCAAGCGGGCCGTCCACCACAAACGCAAACGTGCCGGTTGCCGCCACAAAGTACCCATGTCCGTCCACAACGTATGTCGTGTCACCAAGCGAGACCACGCTCCATAGCGCCGTAAAGATCCACGGCACTGACTCGATGCCCGCCGCCAGCAGCTCCACCACCACCTCCATCGCCAGCGAGAACTGAAAGACAGCATGCTTCCGTGGAAAGTTGAGCGCAAACTTGATCGGTGCGAGCGCAGCCATCGGCGCCTGCAGCATGTGCAGCCGCCACGGATCGTCTGCCGCCCACGGAAGCGGTGCCATTCCGTCACGAAAGCCTCGCATTGCCGCCGGCAGGCTCTCTACGCTGTACAGCTGCGCTGTCGCTAGCTCGTCTCTGCTGTTCCCAAACCCGAGCCGCATCTTGGCCATCACCACAGCGTCGGGCACCACGCCTGCCCGCCAAAGCGATGCCGTCGGATGCAGCAGCCCCCACCCAAGCACCATTCCGCCCAGCTCGAGCCGCATCTCTTCGGCCGGCCAGCCGAGCGCTTCGGCCACCACCTCGCGAGCATCGGCGATGGCAGCCGAGAGTGGGAGGACGACCACAACAGTCGTGCTTGGCGCCGAGATCACAATCTCGACGGGGCGCCTTGTCAGGAACGAGTCAAGCGCCATGATCATCCCTCGCCAGTCGGTATCCGCCACTCGTCCACCTTCAGGTGGCGCATGGATGGGCGCAATGGCGGTGTGTGCCAGGCGGATGCGGTAGATGCGGCGAAGAAGGAACGGATCGCGTGCTATGGAAGCCAGCCGGGTGCAGGTACATGCCACAGCCGCCAGGGAGGCTGGCGATGACACACCGAGTTGGACGAGGATGTGGTGGACGAGTTCTGTTGGAAGGCTCTCCATGTAGAAAGATGGTGCCGCAGTTGGGCGGGGTGCGGTGCTGCTTGCCTGCGGCCTCGCCCACCTGGCGGCTGCCGGCTGCTGTCGGCTGCCCGGTCGATGGTGCGAGTCATCGCCAGATCCAAGGCGGGAGCGCTATGCTGATGGTAGAGATGGTGATGTTGTTAATGATGAAAGTAGAGAGGACAATCGCTGCTACTTTGCGGCGGCGCTCGAGCCGAGGCCGAGTCCTCGGCGGAGGAGGGCGACGTTAACGACGGCGAGAATGCCGGTGACCAAGAACATAGCAAGGCTGAAGACGACGATGCGAGCCACTGCGCTGCCGCGCTTGTGGTTGGGTACACAAAAGCCCAGCGGGCTGCCGATTGCGCTGCAAATAGCCACGACTGCCATCGAGGCGATCGGCGCAGCGAGCTCCCGAACCGGGAGCGGGCGCGCGGAGAGCAGGGTTGTGCCTCCGAGCGTGGTGCCGAGCGTAAGCCCGCACATGGCAGCCACAGATGCGGTCACCGTGACGAGCGAGCTATGGCAGACCGCCTCAGAGTCAAACCTGGTGAGGCAATCGGTGCATCCGGCCACCTTGGCCTCGGTCGCCGCCCAGTATGTCGTGATGACGGCGAGGATGCAGCCTACCGCAAACGCCGCGACCTTCCGAGCCCATCCCGTGCGTCCAAAGCCCATCAGCTCGCGCGACACGTTGGTAACACTTTCAAGATCCGTTGAAGCCAGCCACGTCGAGAGGGCGATGAGATTGCCCGAGACAAGTAGACCAGCGACGTACGCCGGAGTTGGAAGGAGAAGGAGCGAGCCGCTGGCACCAAAGAAGACTAGAGGCGCAAGGACAAACGGGAGGAGTGCGAGCCAGTGCTGGAGAACCACATCGAGGAAGACGTAGAAAAGACGGGCTCGGACAATGGCCGGTGCCACCGTTGCGAGCACAGGCTGCGTCAGCGAGACAGAGTCAATGTGAGTCGAGTTCTCTGGGTTGTTGGACATCAGCAGCTGGCCGCGATCAAAGGCGCGGCCGTCGTCGCCATCAAACACCAGGCAGCCGACGGTCTCGCCCCGGGACTCGAGACCCAAAATGAGCTCACGGCCAGCGCGCGTATTGCCGTGGGCAAGGTTGCGCTTGGCGAGCCCGACTTCGTTTGCCCCGGAGCGGAGCTGCCGCTCGGGAACATCCCAGCCAAAGACAGCGATGTCAACGCCAGCCTCGCGGATGTCGCGGATGCTGTCGCAGATGCTGCTGCGGGCGTGCGGGACAACGTGCCAGCCATCAAGCGCGACAAAGCCGACGAGCGCAAATCGAGTGTGGCTGAGCTCGGAGGATGCGATTGATCCGTCCTTAGCAACACTACTTGGCACCGCGGCAACAGCGATAGCCCAAACCTTGCGGCCACTCGCCTCTGCGGCTCGTGCTGCTGTTCCAGCGGACTGCCTAGCGGCGCTGGTGTGTCTGATGACAGCATCCGGTGCTCCGAGCAGGACCAGGTACGTCCCGCGATTTGGCTTGCCAAACAACGCCGAGACTTCAGCCGACGGGCCGACGGCAAAGTCGGGAAAAGCCGCCAAATACGAGCCGGAGAACGACGCATCGGTCGCCTGTAGGTGGGCAGCTGCCGCCACCGCGCCGGCGTCGAACGCAGTGCGCTGCTCGACGCTGCGCATCCACGACAACGAGACGGGCTCCACATCCATGTCGCTCATGTGACTCCCTGCCAGTGAGGCCAGGAGCCTAAACAACACATCTTGCCCAGGCGTCAGCTCCTCATCCGACGACGACGACGAGCCGCACTCGGTGATCTCAATCCAGGAAGGCCGCTGCTACTTTCCTCTGCCGATGCCGCCGCCGCCAGCTCCTCCGAGTAGGCCCTTGATGACGAGTTCGTCGAGCATCCATCCAAGAGCTCGGTGGAGTAGTAGCTAGCGGTATCGTCAGCGGCTGCAAGACGGGTCAGCAGGTCATGAGCCGATGGCCGCGGGCGAGTCAGCTCATCGCGCACTGCACGTTCAAACTCGAGATCGACAGCAAAGGCAGTAACGTCGGTGCCCTCCTCGCCGAGGTGCCGGTGTGACATGACAAGCGTGGTCATCGAAGCCAGTGAGCCAAGCGTATCACGCTCGAGATGGCGACAGGCGACCATGTTCTTGCGGTTGAGGAAGGTCAAGACCGTTCGCGCGTAGCCAATGTCGCACAAGATGGTAAACGAGGTCGAGGCGATGATGGCAAGCGCGATAGCCACCGTGATGGCCACCAGCTCGGCGACACGGCTCGATCCAGCTGACGCCTCGTCTGCTGCGCGGATGGCGGCGACAACGACGCCAACAAAGCATATGAGGACGCAAAGTGCAAACCATGACTTGACAGGCCGGTGTGTACCGGGCGGGAGACGCGACTGTGGCGCGCCATCGTTGCTCGACGCCGCATAGCTGCCCTCGTCCAGCAGCATCCGCAGTTGCGCCGGCACCTTGCCACCGTGGGCAAGGACAACCCCGGTCCCACCGCCGGCCAAAACAGCGGTGCCCGGAAGGAGCACATTAGAGACGCTCGTCCCGAGATCGGGGCAGATGATGGTAGAGCCTGTGTCGACCTTGAACTCGCGGCTTGCGCCGGCGAGCCGGACTGCGGCTCGGATGAAGGTGCCTTGCTCGAGCGCGATGATGTCGCCGGGCACGAGGTCCTTGACCTCGACGGCGCAGCGTTTGCTGTTGCGCGTCGCAAAAGTCATAGCGTGGCCATCAACAACAGTTACTTGCAATTCATCCACCCCGCGGGCCTGTACGAGCCCGTAGCCGATGCGCCCGAGCTTCAACAGGATGTGGAGAGCGAGGAGAACAGCGAGAGCGATGGCGGACTCGGCACCGCCATCTGCAAGCAAGAGCCATGCGATGGTAGCAAGAAGCACAAGTATAGACGCGAGCGGGAGCTGGCGGATGAGCCCGGGGACGGTCGGCATCGAGTTGAACACGCTGGCCACAATTCTGTTCTTCCATTGGCAACAGGCGCCACCGCCGGAGATCTGGCCGTCAACGGTCGAGCCCGTGACACTGCTGGCCCCAGCCTCGGCAGCACGGCGAGCAACCTGAGATGACGAGAGTCCATGCTCAATGTTGGTCTTGAGCGAAGCCACAACCTCCTCGAGTGGGCGAAGAGCTCCTCGGCTCTTTGCGCGCTTTCCCAAGGCGAGCTACGCGCGGTCGTCTCTCCGGTGCAACTACTGCGGAACTACCGCTGACCATTCGTTTTAGGCACGAAGGAACACGCGTGGGTTTGCCGCCGGCATGGGTTGCGGGGGTTGGACGCGTGCAGTCACCTTCGATGAAGTGCCCGTTTCGATGGAAGCGCGGAGGGGCGGGCTCTGTCTTCTGCCCGACGTCTCGCGACCGGGGCACCAGCATCGAGGGGCTAGGCGCGAGCGATAAGGGTGGCAACGCAAGCCAAACTCGACCACTACTCGGCCTTGGGCTTGGAGCCGCCAAACCACCGGGCCTTTAGGGCGGCCAAGTACGAGAGGCCGCCTGGCTGGTGGGTGGCGATGAGGGCGCGGAGCTGGTCCTTGGTGACGGCAACCGTGTCGTCGACAGATCGGTCGGGATCGTGGACGATGGGCTCGCCGACGTGGATGGTTGCCTTGACCGGGAGCGGGATGGAGATCCATGCGCTGATGAACCAGGCAATGACTCCCACAGTGCGGACCGGATGCTTGAGGGCCGGAATGGCAAGGAGCTTGTGGTAGAGGACGCCGCCGCCGAGCTTGGACCAGAGCCAGAAGAGCGGAACAAACTTCATCTCCTCAGAGTTGGAGGTCACGACCGGAACGATGTCTGCGCCTGCGGCAGCGGCGACGCGTGCAAAGCCCTTGCGGCTCTCGGGCCATTGAACCGTGTAGGCGGCGTCGTAGCCGGCCATGGCCTCGTCGGCGCCGCCCGGAATGACAGCCACCCAGTAGCCTGCGCGGAGAAGGTTGACCGCGGTGGCGCGGTAGCCCGGGACCGAGCCGACAAAGCGGATCCACGGCTGCGATGTGGCGAGCTTGCGGTGGATGAGCGAGCGGGCCGTCCGCCCGGTCTCGTCCTGCACGATGAAGATGCAGGCGAGGATGTCGTGGTTGTGCGAGGTGTGGAGGCCGACAAATAGGTATGGCTTGTCGCGCGAGACCTTGGAGAGACCCTCCACTGAGAGGCCCCAGAACCAGCGCGCAAATGGCAGGTTGAGCGCCTTGGCGAGCTTGAAGATCCAGCTCTGCGAGATGACCTCGTCCGGGAGGAACGAGATCGACTCATCGCCCTCGCCACGCGCTGTCTCCATCGGCGCCGTCTTGCCCACGTTGGCCAATTCAGAAACCGGTGCCTCGGCAACCAGCCCAAAGCCCTTTGTCTTGCGAATGATCCACGTCAGTGCCGCGCCTCCCACCATCGACGCCACCGCCAGCACTGCTGCCCCAGCCACGATCCATCCTGCCCACGTCACCGCCGTCCATGCCGCCGATGCCACCGCCACGAGAAAAGCCCAAGCAGCCTCGATCATCCCCACCAGAGAGTGTGGAGATTGTGGAGTAGAGGTGGTGGGGGGGGAGTTGGTAGAGTGGGTTGAGTGGGTGGCTGGTAGGGTGCGACAGCGGAGCTGGGGAGGGCGGTAAGGTAGAGTCGGTGCGGTGGGGTTGGGCCGAGTACCACATCAAGGCGGACACACAGCACACTACCACCACCAACATGACCACAACCTGCCCCGACAACAAGACATCAATCTTTCCTGATCAAGCCTTCCATTCGCCCTACAACAACAACATGACAAGCCATCTATCTTTCTGATCAAGTGATCAAGCCATCCATACCCCCCCTCACCCCCGCTCACCCTCCCTCACCCTCCCCCCCCCCATCTGCCACCTCTGACGTCTTCAACCTCCTCTGGTTCGCTGAAGGTGGCCCCGATTCCAGCAGTGTTCCGGCTACAGCATTTGATTGAGTTGCACTACGTGTGTACGCAGCGGTGTCGTTCGTTGTGGGTGAAACAGAGATGCCTGTGCTGCAAGCAGGTGGGCGTGGTCAATGTGCAATCCCCAGGTCGTTTCTCGCACCACCACCATCCCCCCCCCCCCCCCCCCTCCTGTTCTGCCATTGTTCCCCTTCCCCTCCACCTCTCCCAGTTTTTTCTCCCCCTGTCCCTGTCCCCACTTGTTCCGCACTCGCTGCAGTACGCCCCTCCCCCTCCCCCCTCCCCCCTCCTCCCGCTCCTCCCTTCTCCCTTCTCCCTTCTCCCTTCCCCTCCACTAACCCACCCACCCACCCCCTCCCATGGCTGTAGAGTATGGGGTTCAACCTGGGCAACGAGGCCATTGCCGACCAGTCAGGCTCCTTCTCCAACTGGTCCTTCTTTGAGCTGTATCTCGAGTTTGGCTTTGTGGCTACTTTGTTTGGTGCGGCTGGCCTCCTGATTCTGCACTATGGTCTGCGGTACAAGGTGACCCGCATCAAGTCCTTCCTCGCTATGGCTCTACTTCGGGATGATTGGTGGTTTGACAAGTTTGCCACTCTCTTTGCTGCCATTGTTGCTCTCGTCTACATCGGCGTGCCTGTGGCTGGCATGGTGGCTTGGGGCCTGGCTGCCGCAATCGAGCTTGATCCGTCCATTGTTGGCGTCACCGTCATCCTCCTCTCTCTTGCTCTTGCTTCCGGCTGGTATGGGTTTGGTCTCTGGCGCGCTTCGGGCTGGCGACTGACCTACCCGTCTGGCATTGCTGTCGGCGTCTGCGTCGCCATGATCATGGCCTTTCAGCTTGGCGTCATCACCGCCACCGAGCCGTTCTCGTACATTGGCTTTTCTGCTGTCTTCCTCTCGGTCAACGCTGTGCCCATGGTCATCATTCTCTACCTCAACATGCCCGGGACGTACATCCACTTTGAGACCTTTGTCGACGCAGTGGTCAAGGGCGCCGCCTCGGATGAGGCGGCGCCCAAGAAGCGGTGCTTTGGCTGCTGCGGCCCGCGGCTGAGCCAGAACCAGGTCCGCTCGTTTGCCCTCTACTTTGTGGCGCAGGGTATGCTCTGTGCGTACGCCATTCTCGTCCTCACTCTCATCGACGACTCGACGGTCAAGTACGTCGGCTTTGCCAACTGGGGAGCTCTCCTCATCATCGACATCATTCTGTTCATGTACTACTACGCCGGCTTTTTCCGCTCCGCGCTCCGCGCCTCGCTCTTCTTCATTGCCGTCCGCGGCATCATCATCGGCTTTGGCGCGCGGTACTGGTTCATCGCCCACTCGGTTGTCTTTGTCCTTGTCGCCCTCTTCCTCGGCATCTCCTGGGTCCTCGATCACTACCCGGCCCGCAAGTCGTCGGGCTCGGCCGTCGTCGCGCACGAGTCGCTCGCCCGCGTTGTCCTCGACAACCTGCCCGCTCCCGACTTTCTCTCGCTCGACGTCCCGTCCGACATCAACTCGTCCGACTTTGGCTCGTCCGATCTCGGCGGCGGCATGGTCCGCGACGCGAGCGAGAGCTCGTCGGGCGCCGGCTACGACACCGAGTACGAGGACGACGAGTACGACGCTGACGACGATGAGTACGACGCTGACGAGTACGACGCCGAGTACTCGGAGGAGCAGGAGGAGGCAAAGGCCAAGGCGCCATCCACCTACTCATCGGACAACACCTACGAGACGTACGACGCCGAGTATTCGAGCTCGTCCTACGGGTATTCGGCCGCTCCTGCAACTGGCTGCTGCCGGTCGAGCCGCTGCCAGGACATGTCGTGGCGAAACCTCATCCTCACCCGGCCGTTCCTCATGTTCATGATGTCTGTGGCGTTTGTGGCCGAGGTTGTGTTTGTGGCCAAGAAAGAGGAAGCGACGCGCGACATGAAGTTCCTCGACAAGCGCCGCGAGCAGTATCTGTTTGGCATCGGCTCGATTGTCATGTCGCTTGTCCTCCCGCTCGCCTTTCTCACCTACCGGCTCTTCCAGCGAGCCAAGTTTTTCATGACGCCGTCGGTTGCTGCCGCCGCCTTTGCCACCGAGTTTGTGGTTGTCGGCAACGGTGTGTTCTTCTACTACACCACCGATTCGATTGTTGTCCTCGGCTTCCACATCTTCACCCCGCTCATCATCATCTTTGCCGCGCTCACCATGGTCCAGTGGATCCGCAACGACTACTTTTTCCTCTCGTCGTCTGACGACCGCGAGGCCGCCGGCGACGACGCGCTGTGGTTCTGGCTCCTCCCGCGCGACTGGCTCATGATCTTTGGCACTCTCGCCACGCTCCTCATGATTCTGGGCCTCTCACTGGTGGTTGCCCTCGGGCTTGACGCCCAGATCACCGGGTGGACCATTGGCCTTGTCATCTTTGTCCCGCTCTGCACCTTTATCTCGATCAAGGAGTGGTTCAACACCTTTACCTTTTCGTGGACCAACGGCGTCTCGGTTGTGCTTCAGATTGCGGCGCTCCTCGGCTATGCGCTCGGCGTCTTTACCACCACCCTCGACTCCAAGGTCGACGAGCGGTCGCTTGCGCTCCTCTTCCTCGTGCTTGTCTACCCGACGCTTGTGCTCCTTGTGGTGGGTGTGTGGAAGTGGCATGACGACAAGTGGCAGTTCCGCCTGCGGAGCCAGTCGGGCGCCTTTATTGCCATCTCGCTCATCAGCTCGTTCCTGCTCATGGTCGGCTTTGGCGTGGTCGTCATGCTGGTGTACAAGCCGTTTTGGGCTGGCCTTGGCGTCCTTGTCGTCGTGGGCATCTTCTACGCCCTCGTCTGGGTCGGCATCTCGTTTGTCCGCAACTCGTACTACCTCACCCGGCCGTACCGGTTGGCTGTGAGCGTGGTTCTCTGCGGCGCGGTTGCGCTGGGCCTCGGCGTTGCCTTCACCGAGGCGGGCTTCCTCGGCTTTTGCATCTCCTGGGGCTCCATTTTTGTCATGCTCGTACTTGTTGCGGTCCAGGACTGGTTCAACGCCCGCAACACCCCGCGCCAGTTCTCCAAGTTTATTTTCCCGGTCTACAAGCTCGACGTCGAGACAGGCCGGCTGACCTCGGCGTCCAAAGGCGTGTACTGCGCGTACGGTGCGCTGGTTGTTGCTGCCCTCTGGGGCGTTGCGGCCGCTCTCTTCTTCCCGCCGCCTTGGGTCGGCCTTCTCGTCACCGCCGCCGCCGTCACCTTTTTCATTCTCCTCACCGTTCATCTGCTGTGGGATCCGCCGGCCACGTTTGGTGCCCAGCTCCGATTCATCTCGGCCGACACGCTGGAGGCTGCCCGCTCCAAGGCCAAGGGCCTCGAGTTGGTCGACACTGTTGGCGAAGCTGACCGCGGAAGTGCTTCCAGCAGCTCTGGTGGCGGCGACGACGAGTACGACGAGTACAATGACGACGACGACGACGACGACGAGAATGACGGCGAGGAGTACGGCTCGTACGATGAGGAGCAAGAGGCGCGCTACGGCACCTCGTCCGAGACGTACGACGAGTCAAGCCCGTCGAGCGGCTACCGATACGACGCCGAGTCAGCGACGGTGACGATGGACGCGGCAGGGCGCTTCCTGCGCGCTGACGGCAGCGCGGCGAGCTGGCGCGAGATTGTGGCCGAGCGGCGCGAGTTTGAGGCCAACGAGCTCGGCTCGCGCGACTCGTACCTTGAGTTGCTCCGGTACGACGCGGCGATCAAGGCAGCGTTCAAGTCTGAGCTGCGGTTTGTGGCGCACATGCAGCAGCTGACGCTGGTGCTTGCGCAGGCAGAGCGGACCAAGGAGGAGGCTATCATCTCGGCCATGATCAAGGAGACCGACGAGTACAACGACCCCGAGTACCCGCTCACCGCCAGCGCGATCGAGCGGTGGGGTGACGACGAGTGGGCCGAGTTCCAGGAGCGGCTGACGGCGTACCTGGCCAAGCTTGAGATGCGGCGGCGGCGCGATGACGACCGGCGCAAGGAGGACTCGGAGGCGCAGAAGAAGCGCGACGAGGCGCGGCGCAAGATGCAGCGCGAGCTCGAGAAGAAGCGGCGGAAGGGCAAGGACGACGACGAGTACTCGGAGCTCGGCGCTGACGTTGGCCTCTCGTTTGACCCGCGGACAGCGCCGGTCATCGGCTCGTCGCCGGCCAAGCTGATCAAGAAGGCCAGGCGAGCGGGCGAGCCGTGGTCAGACGATGACTTCCCAGCCGACGACTCGGTGCTGTTCAAGTCCAAGACCAAGTGCGCCGGGTGGATGCGGCCTGAGGAGATCTACGAGGCGCGCAACGGCGACGAGCCGGGCGACGGCGAGATCGAGGTCTTCCAGGCCGACGGCATCAAGCCATCGGACATCCGGCAGGGCTCACTCGGCGACTGCTGGCTTCTCTCGGCTTTTGCCATTGTTGCGCAGTACCCGGAGCGGGTGCAGGAGATTTTCGAGACGGACGAGCCGAACGAGGAGGGCGTGTATGGGGTCAAGCTGTGGGCTGGCGGCAAGTGGACGCGGGTCATTGTCGACTCACGCTGCCGGTCATGGCCAACAGCAAGCCGCTGTACGCGCACACCGGCGACGGCGATGCGGCGGAGCTTTGGGTCATGATTCTCGAGAAGGCGTTTGCCAAGATGTACGGCTCGTACAAGGCGCTCAACGGCGGACTCGTTCACATGGGCCTCGTCGACATGACGGGCGGCCAGTCGGAAATGGTCGAGTTCCGCAAGGAGGAGAACGAGGCCGACGTGCGGTCCGGCAAGGTGTGGAAGAAGATGCTCAAGTACCGCAAGGCCAAGTACCTCATGGGCTGCGGCTCCAATGCAGGCAAGGATACGCAGACGTCCAAGAACAACATTGTCCAGGGCCACGCCTTTGCCATCCTCGATGTGGTCGAGGTCGACGGCCACCGGCTCATCAAGCTCCGCAACCCGTGGGGCAAGGTCGAGTGGACCGGCGACTGGAGCGACAAGTCGCCGCTGTGGACCCGCCGGCTCAAGGCCAAGCTCGGGTGGGTCGATGCCGACGACGGCGAGTTCTGGATCTGCTACGACGACTTTGTCCGCGAGTTCCGCAACCTCTACGTTTGCCGCCTCTTCCCCGACTCGTGGCATGCCACCGGCATCGCCTCGCAGTGGGACGCAGAGACCGCTGGTGGGTGCGTCAACTACGACACGTGCAAGGACAATCCGCAGTTCCTCCTCAAGGTCTCGGTCCCCACCGAGGCCTTTGTTACCCTCGCCAAGGACATGCTCAACAACGAGGTCGAGCACATTGCGTTCTCCATCTACCACACCAAGGACGCATCGTCCAAGATCGACCCGCAGTACGCCCGCTCGGGCGACCGTGTCGCCACCTCGGGCAAGCTCTCGTCCCTGCGCGAGGTCTCGTGCGAGACCAAGCTCGCTCCGGGCAAGTACATCATCGTGCCCACCACTTACAAGCCCGGCCAGCTCGGCCGGTTCGTCATCGCCATCCACTCGAACAAGGCGCTTAAGCTGACCGAGATTGAGGCGTAGTGGCAATGAACACAGTTTTGAACCCTATGAAAGGCTACCTTGTGGGCGTCGTTCAATCAATGGTCGACGAGACGGTGACTGCGGGTGGCGCCGGCTCTGGCTGACCGTCGGCGGCGTCGGCGTCGGTGGCACGAGATGGAGCGGCGGCTTTGGCGGCGTCGGTATCGACATTAGCCGTAGGAGGAGTGTCCGCGGCTGCCGCGCCCTTGCGGCGGCGACGGCGCTTCGACCCCTTGGTCCCGGCCTTCCCTGCCTTGCTCCCCGCCTTGCTCCCCGGGCTGCGCTTGGGTTTGGGCTTGCCGCCCGCCGAGCTGCGCTTGGTCTTGGACCTGGTCTTGGGCTTGCCACCGGCAGCAGAGCGCTTGGCCTTTGTCCGACGCTTCTTCTTGGGGCGCGGACCGGCAGCGTCGGCGGCGGCGGCGACGGCGGCGGCGGCTGGGCCCGAGTCGGTGAGGGTGGCAAGTAGCTGCTCCTGGTACTGCTGCTCCTTGACAGCAAGGCGGAGCTCGGCCTGCTCCTGGGCAAGGACGGCGCGCCACTCTTCGAGCTGCTCCTCAGAGTCGGCAGCGATGGCGTCGAGCTCGCGGCGGCACTTGTTGATCTTCTTGTCGAGCTTGACGCACGCGTCCTTTTCGCGCACGAGCCGCGACGTGATGTTGCGGTACCGGGTGTCCTTCTCCAGCTTCTTCTGGTTGATAGCCGAGGTCTTGGTGCGGACGTCGAGCTCGGCGGCCTCGCGCTCGGCAACCTTGTTGCGGACAGCGAGCTCGAGGTCTGCGATGTGCGCCTCCTGAGCAGCCTGCATGCGGTCGTACTGAGTGCGAAGGAGGGCCACGTCCGAGGCGGCGGCATCTCGGGCCTTGCCCTCGTCGGCCAGCTCTTCGAGCGTGTCCCACAGCCGCTCCTCCTCCGACTGGAGGGCGTGGATGCGCGAGGTGAAGCGGTCGACGGTGTGCGCCTTGTAGCGGGCCCGGTTCTCCTCAAGCGCGCGGCGGATCTCGGCAAACGACTTGTAGTCAAAGTCGTTGAGGTTGACGTCAAAGGTGAGAAGAGCCGAGTTGAACTTGACGGCTCGCGCCAACTCCTCGCCCGCGGGGTCGTAGAGAAAGTTGCACTTGAGCGAAAGGAACTGCAGGCGGGTGTTGTTGCGGATGGCGGCAGCAAATGCCTTGCCACCAGGATCAGTGATTGAGTTGTAGCCGACGTCGAGGTGGACGAGCGAGGTATTGGTCTTGAGCGCGGTCGCCAGCGCCCGCGCGCCGTCGTCGGCGAGCTGGTTGTGCGAGAGCGTGAGCTTGGTCATGGTTGTGTTGCGCCGGATGAGATCGCCAAGTGCGTGCGCGGCCTCAGGTCCGATGCTGTTGTCAGCCAACAGCAGCGAGCGGAGCTTGGCGTTGCGCTGCGCGGCCTGGGCGATCTTGGTCGCGCCTGCCGCCCCGAGCCGGTTGTGCTCGAGGTTGAGCGCGGTGAGCGAGCCGTTGTTCTCCACAGCCTCGCCCAGCGCCCGTCCGCCATACTCGCCGATGTTGTTCGACGAAAGGTCTAGGTCAGTGATGTTGTACGAGACCGAGATGTAGTCGGCGAGCGCCACCGCGCCGGTATCGCCGATGTCGTTCCGCTCGAGATGCAGGAGCGAGAGGACCGAGTCGCCGTCGCGGAGCGTGGCCGACAGCGCACTCGCGCCGTCCTTGCCGATGTTGTTCGAGCCGAGCTCAAGCTGCGCCAGCGACGAGTTGAGCGCCAGGCCGTCGGCCAGGGCGGCGACACCTTCGGGCCCGAGCCCGTTCTCCCGCAGCGAGATGCGATGAAGGACCCGGTTCGACCGCAGCGTCTGGCCAGCCATGCGTGCGCCCTTGATGCCGATGTGGTTCCGGTTCACACCCGAGACGCCGGACAAGTCGAGCGTGGTCACGGTGGCGTTGTGCAGCAGAGCGTCAAAGATGGCCACGCCGCCGGCCGGACCGATGTCGTTGGACCTCAGATCAACGACCACCAGACCGGTGTTCGACCTCAGCATCTCGGCCAGAGCCTTTGCGCCGTCATCCTGAACAATGTTGCCCGACAAGTCAAGTCGATAAAACTGGCTGTCGTACAGCAGCGCAGCAGCCACCGCCGCAGCTCCGTTCATGCCCAGACCCGAGTTGGCCAAGGAGAAGACGCCGTTGGCACATCGCTTGCGGAGGACGGCCGTGAACCGCGCCTCACGCGCCGCAGACGGCGCAAGCTGAAGGTCGTCTGCCTTGGCGAGGTAAATATCACGTGCGTCTTCTGCAGAGAGGCTTCCCCCACCTGCTGTCGACATGGTGCGGGGTGGGGAGGGGGAGGGGGGGTGGGGGGGGTGGGGGGGTGAGGGGTGGGGTGTGGCACCATGCGGTGGCTAACGAATAATGAATGGGGGACAATGGTTGAATGGCGGTGAGAAGGAATTGGGTCAGCTGAGAAGGAATGGGCTGTTGGTGGCAGCCTCGGCTGTAGGTCTGGCCAGACCAGCTCCTCGGCCATTCTGTCAACAATAATGTCAGTCGTTGGTCGTGTAGCCATGCATCGCCCCCCCGATAGACCAGCGAAGCGCAACCTTGTGGTCCACGATCGGTTCACTTGCAGTGGCTGGACTCTCTCAGAGTCTGGGACGGGGACAGTGTCCGATGGCCATCAGTTGGAGTTGGGTCGTGAGGTTGGTTGGTGAGGATGATCGGCTGGTGGTCATGGCTTGGCCCTTCGACCATCAACTGACTGTGGTGGTTGGCTGCCTGTGAGTTAGGCTTTGCCAGCTGATCGGTCACCTGATCGGCCAGCTGATCGGTCACCTGATCCCCCCCCCATCGGTCGCCTTGCCGGTCTGCTGGGCGGCCAGCTGGTCGGTCACCTGATCCCCCCCCCCCCCCCCATCGGTCGTCTTGCCGGTCTGCTGGTCGGTCACCTGATCGGTCACCTGATCGGTCACCTGATCGGTCACCTGATCGGTCGCCTGGACGGTCGCCTGATCGGTCACCTGATCCCCCCCCATCGGTCGCCTTGCCGGTCTGCTGATCGGCCAGCTGGTCGGTTGCCTGATCGGTCACCTGATCGGTCGCCTGGTCGGTCACCTGATCGGTCGCCTGATCGGTCGCCTGGTCGGTCACCTGGTCGGTCACCTGGTCGGTCACCTGGTCGGTCGCCTGATCGGTCGCCTGATCGGTCGCCTGATCGGTCGCCTGGTCGGTCCCTCTATCGGTCGCCTCGTCAGCCGGCTGGGCGGCCGGCTGGGCGGCACTTGGCGCGCACGGCGAAGGGGCACACACGACTCACCCACACCCCCATACACACACGCATGGAAAGGCACGCGGCACTCATTGCCGCCACCCGTGGCGATGGTGCGTTTTCTGTTCCTGCGCTGGACGCTGTTGTCCGCGACCTGTTCGAGCCGTCGGCGGCCGAGCCCGAGCTGGCTGCCTCGGCCAACCAGGCACTGCTGGCCTTCCAGGCCTGGCCGGGCGCATGGCAGACTGTGCCGGACATTGTCGACTCGACCGAGTACAGCCCAACTCGGGCCATTGCTCTTGCTCTCCTTGACGATGCCATCGCCAACCCGCTCTTTGCCCGCCTCGTCCCGCTCCATCAGTGGGAGGCCATCGCCTCGTGGCTCACCGCCTTTCTCGCCGCTGCCGTCGCTGCCGCTGATGGCGCAAAGGCGGCCGCTGCAGACGCCACGCGCGCTGCGCTTGCTGCAGACACTGCAGGCTCGGATCCGGCCGGGGAAGCTGCCGACGCCGCCGACGATGCCCGCGATGCCGCTGCTGAGACCTCTGCCCTGGCCGCCAAGGCTGCTTCCATGGTCGTCACCCTCGCCGTCAACAAGCTCTGGCCGGCGCACTGGCCGGGCCTGGTCACCGAGCTGGTCCAAGGCGCCGCATCCTCGCGCCTTGCTGCAGTCACCAATCTTGGCATTCTTGCCGATCTCGCCTCCGCCGTCGTCGCTGTCCTCGCTCCGGGCTCAGCGCGCATCGGCTCTAAGGCTGCCCCGCCCGTCGTCAACGCCGACCGTCGCGCCGCGCTTGCCCACCAGCTTGAGCTCGACTTTCCGGTCATTGTCCATCTCGCCATCGAGGCCGCCGCCACGCCCGACGACGAGCTCTCGCTCGCTGCCCTCGCTGCCCTTGCCTCGTTTGCAGAGTGGATGCCGCCTGCGCTCGCCCTCTCCAGCCAGCTGTTGGACACCCTCATGTCGGCTGCCGCCTGCCCTACACCCCAGCTGGCCGCTGCCGCTGCGGCCTCGGCCTCGCGCCGTGGCCTCCGGCACGCCTGGCTTGCCCTCGTCGCTCTCGCGCGTCTTGGCGATGCCACCGCAAAGCGTGCGGCGCAAACCGAGACCGACATTACCCTCGTTCGCGCCGCCTCCGACGGCCTTGAGCCCGAGCTCCAGCCAGCGCTGGTCGAAGCGCTGCTTGCTGCCGTCGCCAAGGCCCTCCCGCCGGCGGCCGATCTGCCGCAGTGGGTCGAGGCTGCGCCGGCTGTGGTCGTCCACATGGCGAGCCTTGCATCGGCCTTTATTGTGCGCACCACAGAGTTTGTCGCCGACGCTGCCAGCTGTGACGCAATTGCTCAGCGAGTCACCGCCGTCCACGGCTCGGCTGACGTCCTCACCGATGCCCTTGTCGCTGCCGCCACGTTCCTGGCTGCTGCCGTCACCGCCGGTCTCACCCTCCTCCGCGACGCGGCCGCCGCTAGCCTCGACGACGACGACACCGCCGCCGTCGGCTCGCTCGTTGTCGAGGCCGCCGCTGGCCTGCCTCCCGCCATCGCCGGCTGTGCTCCGCTCGGCCTCGACTCGCTGCTCCCGAACCCGCCCGCAGGCCGCCTCCTTACCGCACTCCTCACCGCTGCGCCGCAGCCCGACGGACCAGCGCTTGCGCCGCCTGCTTCGCACGCAGAGTCGTGGACCCTCCTCTCGCCACCGCTCTCGGGGAGCTACGAGCTCTCGCTTGCGCCAGCTGTAGCCTCGGTAACGATGGCGCTCGCAGAGAGCCGCAACACCGGCGAGGTGCTTGCGGCAGCGTCGGTGGCCATAGGCTCTGGCGAGCCGGACGCGGTTGTCCGGCTCGCGTGGGCCTTCACCTCGCTCGCCCCATCGGCGCCGTCGTCGGCTCTTGCCGCCCTCCTCGGTGTCCTCGCCCAGCTCGAGTGTCCGCCGCTGGACTCGGACTCGCACGCGCGGGTTTACTTTCTCGCCTCGCTCCTTCCAGCGTGGTGCGTCGCGAGCGAGAGCCTCGGTGCCCCGGGTACGGTAGCTGTCGAGCTTGCTCACTTTGCCACTGATGCGGCGTCATCGGCAGGTGCGGCAGGCCTCGCGCCGCTGATTCGCATCGTCGCCTCTGCCGCCGCCAAGCTCAGCCACATCTCGTTCGACGCCGCCAGCCCGGTCCTCGTCGAGGCTTGGCTAACCCTAGCAGGCGCGCTGGTCCCCGCCACGGCGTCGTGGCCGCCACCCCAGGGCGCGCACATACTGCGCGACGCCTACTTTGACATTGTCGCTGCACTTTGTCGCGCCGCAAGCGACGCCGGCGCCGACGAGGTCCGCGACGAGTTTCTAGCCGCCATCGACCACATGCTCCTTCAGCCCATCGATGTTGACGCGCTCACGGCCGCCCTCGCCGACCGCGAGCTCCCGGGCGTGCTCTCGGCTGTCATGCACCTCGCCGAGCTACATGCAGTGCTGGCGCGCGCGCTCGGCATCCACTACGCCGCGCTCTTTGAAGCCTACGCCGCTCCACTCACCAACCTCGCCCTCGGCCTCCACGGCCGGGTCGTCGACGCCGCTGCCTCCGGCTCGGTCGACGAAGCCATCGGCTCGGTCATGGCAGTTCGCTCGCTGCTCCGTGGCCTTGATGCAGGCCTCCGCGTAGTGCCGGCTGGCTTGCTCGCCTCGCCAGACCTGGTCTGGGGCGTGCTCGGCGAGCTGGTCGCCGTCTTTGCCGACGCCCCGGTCAACGCGCTTCTGCCCGAGCTCCTTGCGCCGATCGCCGCCATTGTCACCCGTGCCGGCGACTCACTCACACCCGACATGGTGTCCGCTGTTGCCGAGGGTGTCCTCGCCCGCGGCGCGATCCTCATTGGCGAAGACACCAGCTCGCTCCCAGAGCTCCGTCTGCCGCTCTTTGAGCTCGCTGGTAAGCTTCTGGCTGGCTGCATGGCCGCTCTCGACGATGGCGGCGTAGCCGCCGGCATCGAGCTCGGCCTCTGGGCCACCCGGCACGCTCACCAGCCAGCGCTGATCAAGGTTGGTCTCAAAGGGCTCGCCTCGGGCGTCCGCGCCCTCGCTGGAGACAACGGTGAGGGCATCGGCTCGGAGCGCATGCTCGCGTTTGCGCAGGCGTTCTGGGATAGGTTGTGGAACGATGGGCTCGTCGTCGTATTTAACGCGCGTAACAGGAGCGAGCTCGCCGCGGCGCTCCCGCTCCTCGACACGCTCCTTGCTGTCGCCGGCACCGTCGGCTCGGATTGGCCGGCGGTGTCGGCGACTCCGGAGGCCACCAAGCTCGCCGAAGCGCGAACTCTCCCCGCGGCTGCCGAAGACGGCGCGCTGGTGGACGGCTCGCTCGCCCGCCACATGTATGCCGGCGCCGTCGAGCTTGTGGCATCAACCTTTGACTACCTCGGCGACGAGGACATGGCGACTGTCGGTCAGCTCGCGCTCGCACTCTTTGACGCCGACACGGCGCTAGAGACTACGCTGCGAGCGCTGCACGAGGGCGTCAAGCTCAAAGCGCTTGCGTGAGGTGCGTTACGACGAAATCGATGAGTCTGAGACAGAGTCGTAGGTGTAGTACGCCTCGATGCCCGAGTCCTCGTCCGAGGCCGCAGCGGGGACAAGCGCACCAGCGCGCCGCAGACGGGTCTCGTTGTGCTCGCCGTAGCGTGGGCCGCGCCAGAGCGGAAGGACCTGATGGCCCTTGTGCGAGCGGAACTGCCTGCGGAAGACGCCGTCGGCACCCGAGTCCGAGGTAAATGATGAGTACGACGACTTGTCGGCCGGAGACTGGAAGATCTCGGCCGTGGTGTCGTCGAGGACGCCAAGAAGAGTGGCAAAGAACGCGAGGCCGACCATGATGTACAGGCAGACAAAGATCTTGGACGGCGTCGAGTTGGGCACAATCTCGCCGTAGCCAATGGTCGAGAGAGTGACTACCGAAAAGTATACCGCAGTCCCATACTCACCCGACTGCTGGATCGGTGGATCCTGCAGCTCCATGAAGATGGCGGCACCAACAAGATTGAGGATGACAAAGGCGAGCGTCATGACCAGAACCTTGGTGGCAAGCCGCGCGACCTTGCGCCGCCACACTGCCCGCACCGCGGCCTTTTCCTCGTCCTCGGCCCGCTGGATGGCACGGATGGCGGCGATGGCGCCGGCAGCCGCCTTGCTGGACTTAAATCTTGGCGCCGCGGCGCTCGATCCACTCTCACCCGCTTCCCCGCTTTCCGATGTCGGCGTAAAGCCTGACGCCGACGACAGACACGGGCTTCTCGAGCCCGAGTCAGAGTACGATTCGTGCTGCTCGTCATAGGTAGAATCGGGCGGGGCCTCCGAGTCGGCGACCTTGAGCGAGCGCTCAAAGTCGCGGATGCGGGCGTCGCGCTTCTCCTGCAGCTCAAACTGGGCCTCGTCGACCTTGGACTTGGAGATGATGGCGATGGTAATGGAGACAATGAAGGTGCCGAGGACCGAGTAAACAATGACAAAGCCCTTGGTCCCGTCGTTGGTCGGCACAAAGTCGCCGTAGCCGACTTGCGAGAGGGTGATGAAGCAAAAGTACACGCCGTCACCCCAGGTCCACTCAGGCTCGTTGAGGTAAATGAGCGAGCCGAGGAGGACTGAGACGGCGAGGACGGCGACGGCGGCCATCATGTGGCGAAAGAATATGCCCGATGGGCCATACCAACACGCGCAGCACGGCCGTGAAGCGGCGCGGTTGTTGGCCGCGTCGATGTCGTCCTGGGTCAGCTTGCCGTGCAGCGCGTCGGCCGACGTCACGTACGAGGCTGCCGTCCGGGTGAGGATGGCGTTGGAGACGACGCCGATGGCGTAACCGCGCGCGGCAAGGCCAAGAACGGTAAAGGGGATGAAGAGTAGCCGCGAGTTGTCCTTGGTGGGTGCAAAGTCGCCAAAGCCAACGGCGTTGACGGTGACAAACGCCCAATAGATGCCGTCAAAGTAGCGCCAGTCCTCGATGAAAGAAAAGATGGCGCCGCCGATGAGGACCGAAGCTGCCGAGAAGAGGACTGCCATGGTCGGCTCGAGCGCGTTGGAGACGAGTGAAGAGAGCAGTTGGCGGCCGGCATAATCGTCCATGACCGGCAAGTTGACCGCGCCGATGACCACGACCTCGATGCACGAGGTGCCCGGTAGGCAGCGGGCCGAGAGGTGAAGGGTGGGCGGTCCGGTAGTGAGCGGCTCGATGTCATCATCAAGCACAATGCGAGCCTCAAAGTCGCGCCACTCGGGCGCAACGTCGGCGACGGCGAGAAAGGCAAAGCCGATGCGGTCGTCGGCGTTGGCCACGTCGTAGTCGAGCACTTCAAACTCAAGGATCAGCCCCGCATCGTCAAAGGCTGGTGCCGCCTCGTGCTGCTGGACGGCTAGAGCGTCGGTGTCGACGACCCACACCTGATTCCACAGCGGATGGAGCGAGCGCGGGACGACGGGTGTTTTGTATGCGTGGCGGGCGCAGGGCGAGCACCACTCGAACCGCGGCAGGCAGCACGGGCCACCAGGCATGGCACAGCCATTGCGGCCTGCACATGCCACAGGCTCGTTCCGCAGCTGGACATAAGGATCGGCGGTGCCTGCCTCGGCGAGGCGGGCAACAACATTGTTGACGCGACGAGCAGAGGCATCGGCAATGATGGTGATGAGTAGCGAGAGAATAGCCAGGCCAAGCATGCCTACAAAGACGACTGTGGCCTGGCCACCAGCAGAGGTGGGGAAGATATCACCGTAGCCAACCGTGGTAAGTGTGGCCCAGGTAAAGTAGATGGCATCGAGAGTGGAGAGGTCCTCAAAGTTGGCGACGAGTGCGGCGGCAATGACGACGACAGCGACGAGTGTGACGACAAAGATGATACGCTTGCGGTAGAAGGGTGTATGACGAGCATCATGATGGCGATGTACACCATGGATGTGTCTGTGATGGAAGTGGAACTCTCCATCAGCATCCACATACTCATCGTAGGCTGACGAGTACGAGCACGAGAACGACGACACTCCGCCCAGCCTGCTCTGCTGTCGGCTCTTGTGACCGCCCTGCATCAGCGCCTTGGCTGCTCCGTAGTTCTGGTACCACGCCATGGTGGTGGTGGGGTGGGTAAGGTGGGTGTGGGTGGGTGTGGGTGGGTGGGGGTAGCCCCGGAGGGGGGGGGGGGGGGGCGGACAAGCGACGATGGTGTCTGTCTGGCAAAGTGCCAAGTGCCGATCCCGTCCCAGCCGTCCGTTGCCTGGCAGCCCACAACCACAGCCTCCTCCTCCCCCTTCTATACAACATACCATCTGACTCTGCAGTAGGTGGCCTCTACGAGCATGGTGATGTCTGCTGCACGACGAGCAAGCACCAATTCGGCCTCGGCCTCGGCCTCGGCCTCGGCCTCAGCCAGCACCGCCTCCTCGGTCGGCCGCAGGCGGGAAGAGGACAGGCAGCCGCGGCGCCAGCGACGGGGGACGGGACAGAGTGGGCGGGAGGATGGGAGCACATGCGGGAGCGTCGTTGGGAGCACGGGTGGGATGGCGACCGAGGGCAGCGAGGCCGAGGAGGAGCTGCTGCGGCTGCTGAAGATGCTGCAGCGCGAGCGGGATGAGGCTGCCGCCGCTGGAGGCTATCGGCGAGCTGGCGAGCTGCAGAAGGAGATCAACTACGTGCTGGCATCGGAGCAGGCTGTGGTGCTGGAGAGCATGGCCGACGCCGCAGAGACTGCCGCCCGCAATCTGACTGAGGCTGCTCGCGAGGCGTACAAGGCCAAGGCCCGTCTCTGGGACCGCCGCATCGCCCGGTTCAAGGAGCATGCCGTAGCGGTGCTCGACGATGTGACCCGTGAGCACGAGAACGAGCTCGTCGCCGAGTGGGCCCGGCTGCGGGCGATGCCGTTCCGCCCGCGGTTTTCGGCCCGACTGCACCATCTGCGCAAGCGTGAGGCGACACTGGCCCGGCTGCAGCGGTACGACGAGGCCGAGGCCGTCCAGGCCAATGCCGACGAGCTAGAACGGGCCGAGCTGGCGGTGCTGAAGCAAAAGCGCGAGGACTCGCATGCCCGCAAGGTGGCAAAAGTCATCCGTGCGCAGCGAATTCGGATCGCCGCGCTGGAGAACCGCATGCAGCGGTTAGAGGCCGAGGCGGTCCGGCGGCGCGAGGACGAGCTGCTCACGCTGATGCAGCGCGACTTTGCGGCCCGGTACGAGTTTGGCGTGCGAGCGGCGGCCGACCAGGCCAAGACTGCCCGCTTCTTCCACAACATCGACTCGCTCGATGAGCGCAAGCGCGGTAAGGCCACCATTGTCCAGCGCCGCGCCTACGACCCGCGGGTCTCCGCCCGCAACCGCGGCTCCTGGGGCTCGGCCAAGCGGGCTCGCCGCAAGAAGAGCCCGCCTCCGCCGGCGCAGCTGCCCGCTGGAGACTCGGCCGCCGCCGCCATGCTCCCGGACACCGAGTTTGAGCGGCTCATGGATGCGGACGACGACGACTTTGCGTCTCCCAGCACTGCTGCTGGTGGCTCGTCTGATCGTGGCTCGCTGGCGGATGTACCCACCTCGGACGATGGATCGTTGAGCGCGGTGACGGGCGAGAGTGAAGATGATGACGAGGGCGAGGAGAGCGCCGGCGCTGGTGCTGACGCTGGTGCTGCCGCCGGCGCTGGTGCTGACGACACCGAGGTTGACTTTGATCTCGACATGGACGACTTTGAGTCCGAATCGGGTTCGGCCTCCGCCTCGGTCTCGGCCTCGGTCTCGGTCTCAGCCTCGGCCTCGGCCTCCGCCTCGGTCTCCGCAGTCGCTGCGACAACCGAGACACAGAATGTGGCCGTCGAGGACTACGCGGGCTTCTCCGATGCAACCGATCTGTCATCCCCTGCAGCGACTGCAAATCCTGGCGTTACGGCATACGCGAGCTCGTCGACTGCCTCGTGTGACGTCGATGCCGCTGAAACCGCCATCTCAAGCGCCGACGCTGACGTGGCTGCAGGCACCACCGCAAGCATCGACCTGGTCGCCCTCGCCGCAGATGCAGACGCAGACGCCACGTCAAGCACAGAGCGCACAGTAGACCCGGGTCTGACTGCTGATCCCAGCGGAGCACCTCCGTCTCCGCCGCACAACTACACGATGGACTCGGCTGCGTTTGAGAACTTCTCGCTCTCGGACGACGACCCGTCTCTTGAGTCCGACGCGAGCTTCCCGGACCTGGCAGCGTTGGCCAACAACGACGACAAGCGCAGGTTCTCGCTCTCGTCGTCCACGCAGAGCATCGACGTGTAGCGTGCGGTTCCATCAAACACCACTTTGGCTGGGCCGCATCGTGGCGAGTTTATGACATGAGCATGTTCGGCACGAGAGGAAAATGCGAGTCGAGGCAGAGCATCCTACTTACTTGAGGGGAGCAAAGCCGACGCGCGAGTTGCCGTTGTCAAAGGCGGTGTAGACGGTGCCGAGGAAGACGTCGCCAAGGATGACGAGCTCGCCGATCTGGGGCGGGAGAGCAATGCCCATGATGCCGGAGATGCACTCAGTCTTGCCCTCGGCGGAGATCTGGAGGACGTACTGCTCGGCAGTGAGGGTGAAGACCTGGCCGTTGAGGGTGACCTCCATCTTGGGCATGGTCGGGATCTTGGAGCACTGGACGATGGCCTCGCCGGTCGGGAGCGGGGTGGCGCCGATGGCAGAGTTGAACTCGGCAGCCATGGCCATGGGCATGGCGATGAGCGAGGTACCGGTGTCGGCAATGCCGTGGACGTTGGTGGCGATGGTCTTGCCGTTGACGGTAATCTTGGGCAGGGCAAACTCCCAGTAGGTCTGGTTGGTGAGCGGGACCCAGTGGAAGTCACCGGCCTGGTACTTGGAGTCGTAGCCGCCAAAGGTGATCTCACCGCCGACAGTCGCGTTGACGTCGCGCGAGAGGTACACGCCAAAGACCGGCTCGTCGATGAGCTTCTGCGAGACCATGTTCTGGAACGGCGGGACGACGCCGTCGACAGCAATGGTCGGCCAGGCGAGGCCGAGGATGCCGTCGGCCTTGGCCACGATAAAGGTGATGCCCGGGAAGTGGGTGGCCTCGGCGAAGGTCTGGCCCTTGACGGTGAGCCCGGCAATGCCAAGGTCATCCTCAGAGAGGAAGCCCGAGAGCGAACCCTTGCCGTACTGGATGGCAAACGACTCGCCGTTGGCCTTGTACGTCGACGACTTGCCCGAGTTGTACTTGTGGTGCAGGTCGCACGCGAGCTCGGTGATCTTGCACTTGGACGACGGAACCCAGAGGTTCGACGAGCCAGTGTCGAGGATGACGGTAAAGTCCTGCGCCGGCGTGCCGAGAGAGATCGGGCCGTAGTACTGCGCGTCCTTGTAGTCGGTGAGCGGCTCGTTGGCGCCGGTCAGCCGGGCGGTGTACCGCTGCGAGAGGTATGCCTGCGCCTCAGAGAGCACGCTCCGCTCCAGCTCGTGGCGCGGGAACAGCGGCATCTTGTGCACAGCCTATCTCCCCGCCTTCTGTGTGAGTCTTCTCCGCCATGACAGGTCTCACTCCACTCAGGTCGCCTACGTCACGTGACATGCCGTCGATCCCTCCGAAAAATAGAGGCAGGACAAAAAAGGGCGGCGGGGGGCAGAGTGGGGGAAGGGGAAAGGGGGGAGCGGGGGTGGGGTGGGGTGGATGGTGGTGCATACCGAGGCCGAGGCCACGAGGGCAACAGCAACAAACACGAGAACAGCAAGCTTCATGTTGTGTGGGGGTTAAGTGTGTCACACTAGCCCTTGACGGTACGGTCGTTCGGACGCGTTGTCGCCCGCCTCAGAGTGAACAACCCGACGACGCTTGACTTGCAGGTCACCGGCCGACGCTGCGCGACGCCTGCTTGGCCTGCGGCTTGAGGTGGGAGGCGCGCCCGCACGTGGTTGCTCTCGCGGTGACGGACGCCTGGAAGCATCGAGGTGCCGTACGGCGCCGATCCGGCGATGTGGGTAGGGAAGGGGTGGGGGGACGCATCGGGTGCGGCAAGAGGTGGTGTCGTCGATTGCGGTTATTTCAGAACGGGGAGAGCGGAGAGAGGGCAAGGGCAATCAGTCGAGCTCGGCTCGGGCACAGACGCCATCGAGGGCGGCGGTGTCGTGGAAGATGGCGGCCATGGCCACCGCGAGGGTGTTGAGCACAGCCGGCGGGCCGTAGACACACATCATGCCAGCCTCAGGATCGTAGTCCAGCTCGTCAGCCTGGCCAGCGGCCAGCACATCACCTGCCACCACCTCGGCCACCGCCGCCCAGTCGTAGCCGTTCCCCAGCGCGCCGTGGCCCTCGAATACAGGTGTGCGGACCATAAACTGGCTATCAGTCAGCATGAGGCACGTTGTCCCCTCAAACTCGTTCATGACAAAAGGTGCGATGCTCATGTGGGGCTGTGCACGACAAGAGATGTATGCCCAACCCTATTGCGGTCGTACCAATGGAAGGTCCCCCCCCTTTCCCCCGCACTCCCTCCCCCGTCAACCAGATCCCGGCCATCAAGCCACCATCGCCCCCGATCATACACACACACAAATATATATATATACATAAGCACATACCTGTAGTAACCCTGCAGTCGATCAATCCATCCAGACAGCGACCGATGACCAACGAGCCGACCCACGAGCCGAACGATGACAAGCCGACAGAGAGACGGAAGGAGCGGGTACTTGTCGTCGTCAACTGAGCGGAGGGCAAGATGTTTCGGACAATGTTCGACTCTGACGTGACGACGTTCTCGCCCATGGGACGTCTCCACCAGATCGAGTATGCACAGGAGGCAGTGAAGCAGGGCGGTGCTACCCTCGGGCTGCGGTCGGACGAGCATGTGGTCATTGCCGGTCTTCTGCGGCAGACCAAGAAGCTCTCTGGCCACCAGCCGAAGCTGTTTGTCATTGACGACCACATGGCGGTCTCCATTGCCGGCCTCACCGCCGATGCCCGTCTGCTCATCAAGTACATGCGCACAGAGTGCCTCAACAACAAGTATGTCTTCGACTCGCCGCTCCAGGTCGCCACCCTCGTCGCCGACCTCGCCGACAAGGCCCAGTCACACACCCAGGACTATTCCTCACGCCCCTACGGCGTCGGCCTCCTGGTCGCCGGCTACGACGTACGTTCTCTCCCTCCTCTTCATCCCTCCCCTCCCCTCCACTCCACCCCCTTCCCTTCCCCTTCCTCCCACTTGCCCTCCCCTCCCGCTGCCTTGGTCGCCCGGCCCAAAAACAGGTCGCCTTGCACCCGCCACACACCACACACCGCCACCACCACTGCCACTCACCCCCACTACCCCCACCCCCCACCCCCCACCCACCCCCTCCTCTCGTACGAGTAGAAGTCGGGCCCGCATCTGTTTGAGACCTCGCCATCTGGTTCGGCGTACGACTTTCGGGCTCAGGCCATCGGTGCCCGCTCCCAGTCTGCTCGGACCTACCTTGAGCGCCACTATGAGACGTTTGCTGATGCCTCGCTCGAGGAGCTCATCACCCATGCCCTCACTGCCCTGCGCGAGACGGCGGGTGACACCGAGCTCACTGCTGAGAACGCATCCATCATGATTGTTGGCAAGGACACGCCGGCCCACGAGCTCGCCGCCGACGACATCGCCGCCCGTCTGGCGGCCCTCGGTGGCGGTGCTGCTGCAGAGGACGACGCCGCTAACGACGACGACGAGGGCACCAACGAGAACCCGAACGCCTAGTCTGCTGGCTCGACCTTGAAGATAAAGCTCAGCGCCCTCCGGTCTCGCCGGCCTACAGCTTAAAGATGAAGCCGAGTCCCATGGCAAGCTCGTGGCTCGGCCGCGCCAGCGAGCCCGACGCCACCGCCGCCACAGTCACCGCCGGCGAGAGCTTGGCCCACACCGCCACCGCAGCCTTGCCGTCGGTGTCGACCCGTGCCTTGAGCTTGGCATCGCGCGAGACTGACAGCTCGGCGCCGATCTGAAGCAGACCCATCGGGAGGACCGGAAACTGGCTCGCCAGCCACGACGGCGTCGCTGGCTGGGCTGCCTCTCGCTGTGGCTTGCCACCTCCGCCAGCCTTGTTGCTCGCCGGTCGCGCCTTGCCGCCTCCGGCTTGCCGCGGCTTCTCGACCACAAACTGCGAAAAAAGCTTGAGCCGCGGCATCGGTGTCGCCACCGTCCGGAACCCGCCTTGCACCACCTCGCCGTTGGCCAGCGCCACAAAGGTGTAGTGCTCCGCTCGCTTGTCAAGCCAGCCAAGCGAGACCTCGGCCTTGGCCGGGAACCACGATGCCGACGCCGCCACCGCCGGCGCGCCGGATCCGCCCGTTGCGCCCTCGCCGCCTGTTGCCGCCCGCCACACATCGGCGTGGCCCGCCACGCCAAGGACCAGCGAGTGCGAGTCAACTGAAACGTGGTCGTGCGCCATCGCCGTGCCGTCGGCCGCCCGCCGCGCCACCAGCCCCACAAGGCCCTCGGCAAAGACCGAGGCTCTTCTTCCGCTCTCAACCTTGGCCGTGATTGAGCCGTTGGCATCAGCGCCGTGGGCTGTCATCGTCGCCTGGGCCTTGAGCTGACCCTTGGCGCCCGGCGCCTTGGTCGCAGCAAACGGCAGCGACGACAGCGCCATCGTCGTCGCAACCGAGACCGTCACGCCCTTGGCCAGCTCCGACCGGTACTTGGCCTCGAGCCGCAGGCCGTGCGACTCGTGCCCGGCCTTCATGTCGCGCGCAAGCACAAAGGTTGCGCCCGAGCCGGCGTGGTAGAGGCTACTGGATCCGCTCCACCACCTCGCCGGCTGGCCCGGCTTGGCGCTGCCGTCGTAGTGCAAGCCACCAATCGAGACAAGGCCCGATGGCCGCGGTGGCTTGCCGCTCCTCTCCTCGTCGCTCTCGCTGCTCTCATTACCCGCCGCTTTGTACGTGTGCTTGACCTTGAGATCGGTCTTGAGCGCCGGCTTGCGCGCTGCAATCGAGGACGTCAGCGCCACGTCCGCCGTCGGCCCTGCCTTGCCGGTCACCGTCGCCTTGACCATGCCTGATCCCGCAAACCCCTTCTTGAAGAACTCCTTCACCGAGTTTGCCAGCTTGCTCGCCATCAGCGCAGGCCGCGGCCGAGGACCCTTCTTCCCATCGCCGCCGCCCTTCTTTCCCCGGCTCTCCGGCTGTCCACCGCCTCCCGCCCCACCGTCACCAGCTGGCACACCACCGTCACCAGCTGGCACACCACCGTCCGCCGCCTCGCGAACACTGTCAATCTTGATGCGCTCCCGTAGTGTCTCCATCCCGCTTGCCGTCGTCTGTCGCCTGCTCGTCGTCGACAGTCGAGTGTCGCCGCCCAGCCACCCCCCCCCCACACACACACACACACACCCTCCCGCCCACACACACGCTCTCACGACATTTATCACGCTCGCTCTTCCCATCAATGAACCAGCGAGGTGTACGTCAGCCGCAGATGGATCGAGCCGGACTTGGTGTTGTTGAGATCGACCCAGACAGAGTGCCCGCCTTCGGTCTCCATCTCCTCGGTGATGGCCACGCTGGCAGAGCCCATCGAGTCGTCGGCAGAGAGCTTGTCCCAGTCCATGACGTCGAGATGGAGCTCGGCGCCAAAGTGCGGGACGCAAAACATAAAGGTCTCGCCCCACACCGGGTTAAGGCTCTTCTTCTTGATCTTCGACTTGAGCTGCTGCGCCCCGAGCGAGAACTTGACGTACGGATCAGACTTGCCGCTCACGTCGCACGCCACCAGATCCTTGCCCTCGAGCAGCTCGACAGCCACCGTCCCGATGTACTCTTGCATGGCCGTGAGTCCGCCGGCGGCAGTCTCCTCACTCGCTCCACGCGCTGCAAGCTCGGCGTTCTCGGCCTCGGTCCGTGGCAGCGTTTCGTTGCCTGGCACAAACGCCTTGTTGGCGTACTTGGCTGAGATCCAATCGGTCCGCGCTGCCCGCGACGCGTCCGGGCCGGGCTTGATCCACCCCTCGGGCACCTCGGCCTCGTACTCGGCATTGACCACCGCATTACCCTTGGCCAGAAACGCCTCGAGCATCTCGCTCTCCCAATCATCCAGCACCACCGATCGCATCTTGGTGATGTGGACCCCGAGGTTGCGATGGACGCCCGAGCACTCGATACAGACCACAGCGCCCAGATTCGTCGACGCCCACCTCGGATCTGTCGCCCGCAACCCGATATTTACCATACCCTCCCAGTCAGTCGCCCGTCTCCCCCCACACACGCCCTGCTCAGCCTCGCTCGGCCTCGCTTGGTCCAGCTCGTTGTTCCGTACCGGCCGCGCCACAATCGGCACACACACAGTTGGCCTCGTCCTGGAAGAAGCCCTCGAACTCGGGCAAGTATGACTCGGCCATGGAGAGACGCTCGGTAGAGTTTGGTTGCTGCAATGGGGCGGGTCAAGTATCGCCTCCTATCCCCGTACCCCACAACCAGAACCAGTACCAGGCCCAGCCCCCCTCCTCCACGCATCTGCGACTGCCGACTTGCTTGACATGCAGCCATTGCGCCGGCCGGTCTGCTCGCATCGCAAGCCACGACAGACCAGCTCACCCATAGTGACACGTCGACATCTGTCAACCGTACCTCCATTCCGGCGCATTGCCACCGCATCATCATCATCATCATCATCATCATCATCATCATCGTCGTCATCGTCGCCATCATCATCAAGACAAACGAGCTGCCGTCACAGTTACGGCCATACACATGCCGACCCTCCCGCTACCAGTACCAATACCCATACCAATACCCATACCCATACCAATACCAATACCAATACCAATACCAAGCAAACAGAACATCGATCCCCACATCCATACCATGGCCCGAAAACCTGCAACTGTGCCTGGCCTGGCTCCCCTGCCCGGCGACTTGCCCAGCCAGCCACAAGTGACCTGGCAAGGGAGGCACGAGGCAAGACGGTCGAGACCACCACCACCTCACTCCCTCTCACCACCACCACCACCACCACCACCACCACCACCACCACCACCACTCGCCTACCCACGTTCCGCCTTTGCCTCCCTTGACTGCCTCGGACGGGACATGGACCTCGGTGACGGCACGCCGACGGTAGCCTGCGGCCGGCCAGCCGTCCTCACCAGCGCCACCTCCAACACTCCGACCAGCGCCACTGTCACTGCCACTTCTTCGCCTACGCCCACGGCTTTATCGTCGTCTACCGCCGCTGGACTCAATGATGCAGACATGGTTGCTTTGAAGGCTGACATGGCTGCCCTGGAGGCTGCAGAGAGCCAGGGCGTCCGACTGGTCCCGGCTGGGAACGCTGCTGGCCGCTCCGGAAGGCTGCTGTTCTCGCTAGATGATCTGGTTGTAGGTGAGGTATACCGCGCAGATGCTGGCTCGCTGGTGGTACGGGTGACAGACACCGACATCAACGTTATTGCTGGTGGGCTCTCGGATCGCATCAGGCTTCCCTCGCCGCCGAGCTCTCCGTCGTCGTTCGGCGAGCCGCCTACCATCTCGGTCACCGACGGTGGCGGCAGCGGTGGCACCGAGGTTTGTGATCTCATCGTGGACATGGACGGCGATCCCGGTGAGCGATCCGACACGTCGGCACGGTCCGAGCCGCGTTCGCCGCGGATGCGGACCACATCGAGCCTCTTCCAGTCGGCCATGGTCCAGGACCTTAACCCCTTTGCGCACTCGGCCCCAGAGCTCACTGAGAGCCTCGCGAGTTCGCCCAAGGTGTCAGGAGGCGAGGCCGACGCTGTCGCCCTCCTCGAGGCCGCCGTGGGCGCACCGCTGGCCGACGGCATTCCGCTCTGCGAGCTCCATCACCCTGATCGTGGCCGAGTTCTCTTTGCCCTCGCCGACCTCCCGCCCGAGCTCGCGCTCATGTCGCTCGATGGTAGCACCCGCCTCGAACGGCTCTCCTCCGACCTCGTCGTGCTCAACGGAAAGCTCTTTGACGTGCCATCAGCAACATAACAGCTGCCCCAAACACACACGCCGCCCTAGTTGGCGTGCCACTGCATTTGGACTCCTGCTGCACGCGTGCAAACAGGCACGACCCACGCCGACACTCCGCTCCCGCTCCTTCAGCACCTCACCTCCCGTGCTCGTTCACGCACACACACACACACGCTCACACACACTCACTCTCTCGCATCGACATGTCACATACACTCCTTCGCCACTCATGTGCCCGTCTTTCCCTCGCACTCGTCGTCATTGTCGTCCTCGCTGCTGCTTTGCCTCTGGCCCATGGGCAGACGCCACCGCGGCCGCCGTCGACGGTGGTGGACGACCCGTCGCAGGGCTCATGGGCCCTAGATGGTACAGCCATTGGATATGTGTTAATGCCGGATGATGGCGATGGCTCACCCAACATGCCTCTGCCCCGTTACGTCGGGTTGCCCATGAACAGCCTCGTCAACTCGGCGGCGTCGCTCTGGTCCACCGCCATCGCTGGCAGCGGTGGCGCACTCCTCACTGTCGTCAGACAGCAGTCAGGCACCGATATCAACGCCATCGTGATGCAGGCCGGTGCGATCGATTCTTTGGAGCATCCGCTCACTCAGTTTGCCAAGGACATGGCAACCACCGTCGATCCCTGCACCTCCTCCACGGCGCCGCCCGAGCAATACGCCTCGGTCTTCCTCGCCCAGGCCAACCGGAACAACTCGGTGATGGTTCCGGCCGCAGGCGACATACTCGCTTTTGGCTACGTTGTTGATGGCACAACTGCTCGCGTGGCACTGGCGTACGGCGAAGATCTCATCGAGTACAGCCCGACTGCGCCGCCAGTCTGCGGCATCAATAGGCCGTCGTGGGATGCATCGGACACCGTGCCGCCGCCACCGGCGCCGCCACTTGACATTGCAGCAGTCGTCCGCGATCCGGCCCGGGGCAGCGCCGGCTGGTTCGTCTTTTCATCGCATGGCATGACCTACTGCGAGACGAGGACGCCCTGTACCCTGGTCACCTCCTCCATGCTCCCGGCCAGCGTGACCGGCTCGGTCCGGCTCTTAGATGCGACCATCGTCATGGCACCGGGCACTTTGAAGCGGCTGGCTGTCCTTCTGCTGGCGATAGAAGATCCCAGTTCTTCGCCGAGGAGAATTACAACCGATGCCTTTGTCTGCACTGGCATCGAGCCCTTCACCGCTGCCAGTGTGACTTGCGCCGCTGCGGGGCTGGACCTTACCCTCCAAGTCGACCCACACTTGACCACTCTCCCGTCGGGCGACGTCATCCTTCTCCACCGCGACGAGTTTGGTCCAGGATTCATCTCGCTCTTTCTCGTTCATATCTCGTCCACAAGCGACCACAGCCAGCCGTCGACATTCACCCGGCGCATCGATGCCTTTCCATGGTTCGAGGGCTACGACGAGGGCACTGATTCCGCTTTTCGGCTGCTCTACGATGGCCTACGCGACCGGCTGGTCCTCATCTACTTTGTCCAACCGGGCATCAACGGTCTTCCGCCAAGCGACTCAATTGTGGTCCAGGACTGCTCATTTGCGCGCTCGCTTGACGTCTTCAACTGCCTAGTTTCAATCTTCGAGATTCCGTCCCACGGGCACGAGGGTGCGGTCTCGCGCGCGTTTGAGGCCGAGATCCGCGCCGACAGCACCGGGCGCTCACTCCTCACCATCTATGTTGCCGGTTACCTGGATGCAAACCCGCCGGCGACGCCGTACACCGAGAGCGGACTGTATGCGCTCAACTACAACCTCGAGTTTGGGTGTCGCGAAGGTTTTCTGCCAGGTTCGTCACCGGCCTGCCTCGGTTGCGGGCCGGGCAACTCATCGGTGGTGGTCGGGAGCGAGCTGGTGTGCAGCCCTTGCGATCAAGGCACCTTTGCGCGTCGAATCGGAACGCCTCAGTGCGCGACGTGCGACCCGAATGCGTTTACACTCGGGCCTGGCTCAGAGTTCTGCCTCTCGCAACCGGGTTTTGTGCCGTCGAGTCGCAATCCAGACTTTATGCTGCGGTGCGCGTCGCTCCGGGCGTGTCCGGGCAACAACGTGTGCGGGACCGGATACGAGGGCGAGGCGTGCTCGCAGTGCGCCAAGGGCTACTATCGCAAGTCCGGCGAGTGCGAGGGCTGCCCCAGCAGCGGAACGCAAGCGTTCAAGCTCCTTTTGCTGGTAATCTTTGTCCTTGTTATGGTCGCAGTCCTTGTTAGCTTTGCGTACATCGACATTAAGCTTGATCTCAAGGGTCAAGCGCGCCTGATGTTTGCACGGCTGCGATCGCACCTGACGCTTGGCGCGGTGTTCCTCGCATACGCGCAGCTGGTGGCTATTCTCCGCAGCCTCGACGTCCGGTGGTCGTCGGCCAACCTGCTCCTCTTTGACCTGCTGGGCATTGCCAACTTTAACCTTGATCTCATGGCGGCAGAGTGCTCGTCGGATGCCTTTGACTACACCACCAAGTGGATGCTGGGTGTGGCTGGGCGGCTGTCGCTCATCGGCATGCTGTGGGTGGCGTACGGCGCGACCCGGCTGGCGCGGACCCGGACAATGGCGGTGACGAGCACGCTCTTTATGTACGCTGGCCTGCTCGCACGAACGCTGGAAATCTTCGACTGCACTCGGCAGCTCGATGGATCGTACCACCTCGATGCCGAACCGTCGCGGGTCTGCTTCTCCGGAGGGTGGTGGGTAGCGATGGCGCTGGTGGCCCTGGTTGTGGCCGTCGGGTTTGGTCTCGGTGTCCCGGTCGCGATCTTCTGGTTCCGCAAGACGTCTGCTTTTGACGAGCTTGGCCTGTACAAGTTCCACCGGCGGTTTGCGGTGTGGGAGGTAGTCATCACCGCGCGCAAGTTCACCTTTGTCGGGGCCATTATGTTTTTCTCCTCGCGGCCGATGGTGGCGGCAGTGCTGGCACTCACAGTAGTCCTCGTCTCGCTCGTGGCGCAGTTGTGGAAGCGGCCATTCATGTACAAGCAGCACAACGTGCTGGAGTCAATCCTGCTTTGCGTGGCGGCGGTGATCCTCATCGGTGTCATGTTCCTTGCTCGTGGCGGGAGGAGCATCTCTGATGGCCAATGGATGGCCATCCAGGTGCTTGTCGGCCTCTGCTTTGCCTTTGCGCTCCTCGCCACCATCACCACCCTCATCTGGTCGCTCACTTCTCTCGAGGTCCTTGATGTGGAAGAGGACAACGCCCTCCACGCCATCGAAAATGCCGAGGAGATCGAGCTCGACTCGGCAGCGCTCGCCGTCTGCCCCGGTCCCGCCACCGACGTTCCCCCCCGGCCGACAACAGCAGCACTACCTTGAGCTAAACTGTGATCCACATACTTGTCGCCAGCCGCGCCTCCGGTTCATTATGGCGGACAGCCTCGCTCGAGCTTATCCACACACGATCGTCGAGCGGTTCCCGATGGACGCCAACGACCACGAGACGGCGACAAAGGATTTGATCGCTCGCACGACAAAGGCGCTAGGTAGCGCTGATCTGAACGAGCGATGAAAGTGGGCCGGCCCGGTGGAGGCCAACCCGTCGGGATGTGTGCTCAAGCTCGTGAGGACAGCGATGGGCGAGCCGTACCACGTAGTCTAGCCCCGCCCGTCCGAACAAGCACCCGATCGCCTCCACATCAAGCCGCAATGCGAGCGGGAGGAGCGGTCGAGCAGGCGAGCGAGTGCGAGCCAATTCGGCCAAGCCAATTCCTTCGCGCCAAGCGCATCAACTTTTGGACGAAACGGCGAGCGGGAAGAGGCAGCAGACAGCAGAGCAGTGGACCACCCCACGCCAGCCACTGCCACTGCCAGCGATAGCCAGACAGCCAGACAGCCAGACAGCCAGGAAGCCAACTACATACACGGCCCACTTGCTTGTGGGTAGTCCCTCTCTGCTGCATGTCGTACTACTCCCCGGCACACAGGGTGGCTCTCCCGCCGGCACGGACACAGGCGGCGGTCTCCCCACCGGCGGCGCCTGACCACCCGCGGTCGCTCAAGCTCGGCGACGAGGTGCTCTGGCAGGGCGCGCGGGGCTACATCCGGTTCATTGGAAAGACCCTGTTTGGAGCTGGGGTGTATCTGGGTCTGGAGCTGGTCGAGCCGAGGGGCATGTGCAACGGGTCGTGGGCCGGCAAGACGTACTTCAAGACCCGCCCCGATTGCGCCGTCTTTGTCCGCAAGGGCGACGTCGAGCTCACCTACGATCCGAAGCGCTCCTTCCGCCGCAGGACGCTCCGGCAGGCGCAGGAGTTTGAGAAGAGCCTGCGGGCAGAAACGGAGCTGGTTGTCGGTGCACGGGTCATTGTTGCCCACCGCATCGGCACGCTCGAGTACATCGGCACGCTCAAGGGCGCGCCCGAGTCAGAGACCTGGTATGGCATCCGCCTCGATTTTCGCGTCGCCGACATCCTCTCGGTCTGCTCCACAGACGCCAACCTGTACCGTACAGTCGGCCCGGCCGACGGCTCGATCATGGGTGAGCAGTACTTTAGCTGCGAGGTCGGCCACGCGCTTTTTGCCCGCCGCGACGCCATCACCCTCGCCACCCGCGAAGCGCTCATGAAGCACTACTCGGAAAAGGCCGAGCGCAACACCCGTCAGCCGCACCACATTGTCGGCTCGCCCAAGTCGACGCCGCGGTCGCGGCCGCAAACCGCGCCGCCGTCGGCGTCCAAGCAGGCGAGCCCGATTGCGCCGCCCGCGCCGCGCGAGGTCGACTCGCGCCCGCCGATGGTCCGCGCTCTCGCGCGCCGCAAGGCCAAGAAGGCGTACTACTCGTCGATGATTGGCAAGCACGTGGTTGCCAACGGCCGCCGCGGCACCATCCGCTTTATGGGCAAGACTCACTTTGCGCCGGGCGTGTGGGTCGGCCTCGAGCTCGACACGCGCGACGGCATGCACGACGGCACCTTTCAGGGCCGCACCTACTTTGAGTGCCCTTCCGAGCGCGGTATCTTTGTCCGCGAGTCTGCGCTTTCGCTCCCCAAGCCGGCGACGGACATGGTTGTGGATGGCGAGACGCCGCCGACGTCGCGGCCGACGACCTCGGCGGGCTCGTCGTCGCGCTCGCTCCGTCTCCCACTGTTGGCTACCTCGTCGCTTGCGGTGGCGCGGGCTGACACTGCGCTCTCGCCGTCATACTGCCCGAGCGGCCTTCCCAACGCGGCGACCGCGGCGACGCCGGCAGCCACATTTGTGGCCGAAGAAGTGGTGGCCTGGCCGAGCGAGCTTCGCGAGGCCAGCACCGACCTCGCCTCGCTGGCCAGCGGCCTTGTTGGCGTCGCACGCACCATAGCAGCGCCGCTTGCGCCAACCCAGCGCTCGCTTGCCTGGGTCGTCTTTTGCTGGGTCTCCCGCAATATTGCCTTTGACGAAGACGGTTTTCTGTCGAGTGATCCCGGCGGGCTGGAGGCGTCGCCGTCGGCGGCGGCGATGCAGGCCGCGGCGAACTCGGCGCTCTCAAGCCGCAAGGCAACGTCGCTCGGCCTCGCCTCGCTAGTGGCACTGCTTCTCGGCGCGGCGCCCAAGGAGCTGCGGCCGGCGGTAGGGCTCAACTTTGGCTTTGCAAAGCAGTACGGATTTGAGGCCGGTGCGTCGTTTGAGGACACCGCGCCCGACCACTATTGGCTGAGTATGGCGCTGAGCGACGAAGACAGGGGAGTTCTGTCGATGGATCCGACGTGGGCGGCAGCGGCGCGGACCGGGCTCAAGCCTGCGGCGCAGTCGCCGCCTGCGGCGCTGTTCTACTTTGACATGCCGCCGCGAGCGGTGGCAGCCTCGCACTATGCACTCGCCGGTCCGCAGGTTGCGGACAAGGAGCGCAACGTGCGTGCGCTGGACGAGTTTGATGCCGCACTCTGCGCCACGCCGCTGTTGTGGCTGTACGGACTGGATCCGCCACGACAGCAGGGCTGCGTCCTCCGGCCGGCCGAGACGCTGTTCTCGTTTGATCTCCGGTTCGACGCAGCGTCGGGCCTTTCGGGCTTTGACATTGCGCTGGCGGGGCGGCTGCGGCTAGCGGGTGCGTACCGGATGATGGCACTCGGCGACTCGTTTGCCGAGGCCTTTGCCGACTCGTCGTGGGTCCTTGTCCAGTCGGCGAGCCACGACCTGTGGACGGTCCAGGTGCGGCTGCCGTCGCTAGATCGTGAGTACATGCTTGAGCTGTACGGACGCGACTTGGCCGGACGCGAGGCAGCGCCGCGCAACGCCGCGCTTCCGGACGACGCCACGCGTGTGCTGCAATACCGGATCCAGCCGACACGGCCTGTCCCGCCGATGCTGGGCGCATCGTCGTCAGCGTCGCTCCTGGGCTCGGCGCGGAGCCTGGCACGGGCACCGGCACGTGTCCGCGAGCTCACGCCGGCGTTCTGTGGCTTCCCCAAGCTAGCACTGACCCGGCTTGCGCCGGGATGTGTCCTCTACTCGCCGCTCGCCGAGTATCTCGAGCTCGGAGCGGCGGTCACGTTCTCGATCCGGCTTCCGTACGCCGCCAAGATGGAGCTGCTGGGCAAGGGTTTCGTCCACGTTCTCCGGCGGTCGCTCAAGCACTCGAATGACATTGCGACGAGCGGGCCGAAGCAGCTGTCGGCGCTAGAGCGCGCGTCCCGGCCGAGCCCGCCGTCTTCCCGCGGACCAGCTACGCCTGCACGGAGAAAAGGGCGGCGGAGCCGGAGCCTGCTGGCGTCCCAAATCTCGCCGGTGCGGCGGCACGGCCGGCTCGACACGCCGTCCAAGTTCATGGTGCTTCCGCCGGCTGTCCTCGGCGCGTCGATCGAGCAGGGCGAGCTTCCGGACGAGGCCCACGCCATGTTCACCGGCAAGTTCACCCTCTCTGCGCCCGGCATGGTCACCCTTGTTGCCACCAACCTCCTCGGCAAGCGCGTCACCGTCTTCCGCTTCAAGGTCACGCAATCGTCGTAGCCAGCCTACCTCATGGCCAGCTCTAAACCCGAGCGGGGCTGCGGCGCAGAGCCATAGCCATGACCATGACCACAGCCACCACACCACTTGGCCCGAGTGGGCCGAGTTGGTACATCTGCCTCGGTCATGGCAAGGTCAGAGCCGACGAATGCTCTCCTGGACCACCTGTGCTCGCTACGTCCTCATCCCCCCCGTCCGCGAGACTGGAGGGCTCGGATCGCTCACGATTGCCCGCGACTCGGATGCCGAAGACACGCGGACAATCGGATCTCTCGTCGCCATTCCGCTCACCACTAGCGAGTGGAATGCCAAGCGAACGAGCGGCTTTGCCGCCCTCGTTCCGCTTCTCGACTCGGGCGCCATCCCCGCCGTTGCCGACGTCGGCCGCCCCAGCGCCATCCGTGGGCCCAGCACCGATGCAAGTGAGGGAGGAGACGGAGAAGAGTAGATCGCTTGGGGAACAGTTTAACACACACCCGCCCGCCTACGACGACGTGCTCGTAGTCGGAGCCTCTGCTGCTGCTGCCTTTGCGGCATCGGACGCCGCGTACTTTTCCAGCACCGCCGCCACGTCTGCGCCCATCCGTTCCCAAAACCAGCATCACTGTGAGTTCCACAGCCACTACATATCATGACCATCATCCGACTGAGACGACCGATACCACCGATACCACCGATACCACCGATACCAACGATGCGAGCACGCGCCCATCATGATCACCCCGCCCACCCCACGAGATGTATGATCACTCCTTCGACAAACATGACTATTCCCTCCCGTCCACCATAATCATACTCATCTCCTCCCCCCCCAACATGCTCATCACCCTCCTCCCCTCCTCCCCTTCCCCGCTCCTCCCCCCTCGATCCCTTGCCCTCTCCGACTGACGGAGCGATCCCATCTCGCGACAGCCCCACACCGCCACAGCCACACACCATACACACACACACACACACACACACACACACACACACACACACACACACACACACAAACGTACCGGGGTTGTCACGCTTGAGGTTGTACACGTAGTGAGGGTTACGGCGGTGCATCTTGCGCGGGCGCTTGGGCACCCGCGGGAGAACCTTACGGGTCTTGGTGGTGAGGCCCATAGCCGTGGCGGGCTCAAGCGCCTCAGCGCGCAGGGAGGCCCGGGTGGGGAAGACAGACCGCGGAAGGACCTTGAACAGGTTGTTGGCCGTCTGTGGCTTGCCCAGAGACGCAAGCGCCCGGATGACAAGCACGGTCCGTTGCGGGAGCGATGCCATCGGTTGGAGACGAGTGCTCCGCCGCCCAGTCCGTCTAGTCTGCCCAGTCCGCCCGCTGCCCGCCGCCCGCCGCTCGCCGCCCGCCGCCCGCCGCCACACTCATCTTGCCTGCTGCGCTACTCCGCCCCGCCCGCACCGATCACCGCCCACCATCCCGCGCGGCGGGGGGGGGGGGGGGGGGCAGGTTACATCCCACGGCAGTCAGTTGCGGCGGGCGGGGGGGGGGGGGAGGTCGGTCTCAACTACGCCACTCCTGCCCCTTGCATCGCATATTACTTCATCTCGGCGCAGGCATACTAGTGATGGCGCCGCGTCATCGCCGCCACAGCACCCTGCCCCTTCCCTCCTCCTCGAGCATCCTCCTGCAGGCACAATATCGCAGTAGCCTTGAGTGCAGTCATCCCTTGCGCGCGCGCGCGCACGCTTGCCCAGATTAGATCGCTTGCTCCCGTGCTTGTGCTGCTCGTCAGCCGGACCACGCTGCGAGCTGCGCGAGGAAACCCGGGTTCGGCGCAGCGTGCGGTACGGCGGCGATGACGGTGGCGAGGCCAACCTCGCCGGACACGCCACGGAGACGAGCAATGAGTGCAGCAGCGAGAGTGGGCGAGCGCGAGACGGCCCGCTTGCAGTGGACCAAGACGCGATCGCCGCGTGCGAGGGCGTCGAGGACAAAGTCAAAGACACCCGCTGCAGCAGCATCCTCCAGCAGCGCCACATCTGGCTCGTCGGCCAAGGGCAGGTGGAGATAGCGGATTCCGAGTCCAGCATGGACAGGTCCTTGCGACGAGAGGCTGACAATGTGCGAGATGCGGAGCGATCGGAGCAGCGCGGCATCACGGGCATGCCGTGCCGTCCCCACCAGCAAGCCGTCAGCCACGCTCCACGGCCCAGGCCCGAGCCCAGCCCCAAGCCACTTCAATCCTTGACCTGCGCCCATGGCCGCCATGGCTGCATCGTCCTCGTCCTCGTCCCATCCCGGATCGAGCCCATCGTGGTCGGCAGCGGCGTCACCGCCGCCCGCATCGCTCCCCGCCCACCCGGGCCACATGCTTGCCAGCCATCGCACCCACGCGCCCGTCACCGCTCCCACGACGTCTGTGAGGGTAGCAACCATGGCAAGCATGGTGAGAGTCTGCCCCGAGGCGTCGGCGACCCGTCGCAGCGAGTCGGGTGCAGGGAAGGTTGGACAGGTCGGGCCGGGCTAAAGCCGCAACGTGAATCGGCCGCACACAGAGACACGCCACAGACCGCCAGCGCTACGGGCTCGCTCTCATTCATTCATGATGACGACGATGACGACGACTCGCTCGTGTCCGATGTACTCGAAGGGTCGTTGGAATGGCTACTGCTGCTGCTGCTGCTGCTACTGGAACTACTGCTGGCAGAGCGATCATCCACAACACCGGCAGCGGCCATGACCGCAGCGGGGTAGCCGTGGATGAGGCCGTCGAAGGCGAGGTGGGCAACGTCGGCGGCCGCAGCGGCGACCGGATCGAGCTCGGCACCCTCGAGGGCAAAGGTGGCCCACTGGAGCGGGTCGCTCGTGGCGGTGGGAGGCGAGAGACCGAGGAGCGCGGCCAGCGCCGGATCGGGGCCGAGGGCAAGCGCCGCACGGCCGACCTTGCGGACACCGTCGACGGTCGGCTCGCCCTGGATGCGGTTCTTGGAGATGCGGACCCACGGCGAGGCGTCGAGGTCGAGGCTGGCGAGCAGGTCAAGCAGGACTGCACGAGCAGGCTCCTTCTTGGGCAAGCGTTTGCGGATGCGCTTGGCGAGTGCGTTGGGCGAGCCAGCTTTGCCGAGTTTGAACGGGCCGAGCTTGAACTTCTCCCACAGCTCGGCACCCGAGACCTCGTCGCGCTCGCGGCGGATCTTGAGCTCGAGCTCCAGCTTGTATCCGCGTGCTTTGGTCAACTTCTTGCGCTTTACCGACTCGCCGGCGGCGAGTTTGCGCAACGTCTTGCTCACTTTGCGGGCGCGCTTGCGAGCACGCTTCGAGCCAGCCTCGACGTCTACGCCCCGGAGCTTGAGCCCAAGCATCGCGCCGAGCGGCAGATACCAGTCCGAGCGCGACTCAGCGTCGACGCTCCACTGGACTTCAAACGGCCACCCGGTGACCGGCGGCGCACCGCCGGGCACAAACGCGCGCCACTCCCATGCAGACTTGGTCTTTGGTGCCATTTTGCTGCTCCCTATTCTCATTCCCGCCTGCATGTGAGTCTCCACCGCCCGCGGCGCGCTTTGGCTGCGCTTTCTGCATGAAGCAGAGCATGGTCAGAGAGATGTGTCTCGTCAAAGATATCAGATGTCCTCGTGTGTACTAGAGATAATATGATAGTCATCATCCCATGCTCTGCTCCGGGCCACCGCCGTCATCATGTCATGCCGGCGCTGTTCACGTACACTTTGCCGATCCTGTTCTCGCCACATGTCATCCGCATGCAAAGTGAGTCGTGCGTCGCACTGCTGCGTCTGCCGCCGCTGCCGCTCGCGAGGGCGAGAATGGACATAGGTCAGACAGTACCGTGTGTTCTTCTTAAACAGCGGTGCTCAATATTTTTTGTTCCGCGTTTCAGATGGAAACCTCTCAATGGTTATATTCCCTTTTGTGTAATCATTCCGATGTGCACGTCCTCGCCCGAGGACTGGTGGTGTGTGGGGGTGGGGGTGGGGGTGGGGGTGGGGTGGGCAGAGAAAGAAAAAACGTGCTGTGCTGTGCGCCAGTGGGTTGGCCACAAACACAAACAAATTGCTGCCCTCAATTGTAAACATACCTTATTGGACGGTCTTTGGACGCAGCAACAAGCGCACCACAAAGGGCTGCGTTGTCAGGAGCTGGATATTCAAACACGTAGTAGTGGGAGAGGTGGTGAGTGGGTTGCGCTGATGGGTGAAGAGGAGGGGGGAGGGGGGGAGGGGGGAGGGGGAGAGGGGGAGGGTGGGGAGGGTGGATGTGACCAAAGTTAAAAATCTTCGGTCGCCGCCAGAGGCGAGCCCACCCCCTCGCACCCCCCCCCCCTATCAAGCTCCCCCGTGGGCGGGAGAGGTGGCTAGATCAGAATACTCGGTCAAAGGTGTAATCATATGGTCACGCCTGTTAACTCGTGCCGTTGTCAGAAACACAGGTGAGTTTTGAGAGTTCATCATCTCAAGCCAAGAGCCCGCAAAGCGGGCCAAGGATATTGAGAATGATGCAAAAATGATTGACATACCGAATTGAAGGAATTGACCACCGAATCCAGTGAAGGAGTCGAGTGGTGGCAAAACAAAAGTCAAACAGAAGCACAAACCGTACCCGAAACCCGTTCGTTCGTCCAAACCCGTTCGTTCGTCCACGCGAAACCCGTTCCTTCAACCCGTTCCTTCAACCCCATCCCGTTCGATCAACCCGTTCGATCAACCCGCTCCTTCATCCCGTTTGATCAACCCGCTCCTTCAACCCGCTCCTTCATCCCGTCTGATCATCCCTTTCGTCCATACCGCTCCTTCATCCCACTCGTCCCACTCGTTCATCCCGTTCCCTGTTCGGTGAGTCCGCCCGCCCACCACAACCCGCCCGCCTCTATATATATATATATATATATATATATATATATATATATATGTATGTATATATATATATATATATATATATATATATATATGTGTCTATATATATATATATCTATATATATATATGTACATATCTATATGTATATATATGTATCTATATATATATATATATGTATATACGTGTATATATATGTCTATATATATATATGTATGTGTATATGTGTATATATGTATTTTTATATATGTATATATGTATGTATATATATATGTGTGTATATTTGTATATATCTATAT